>NW_027308502.1:0-100000 GCF_047496885.1 Scyliorhinus torazame | reverse complement strand
TGGAGAGAGATTCACACAGCGAGTGGTTAGGATCCGGAATGTACTGTCTGAGAGTGTGGTGGAGACAGATTCACACAGCGAGTGGTTAGGATCCGGAATGTACTGTCTGAGAGTGTGGTGGAGACAGATTCACACAACGAGTGGTTAAGGTCCAGAATGTTCTGTCTGTGAGTGTGGTGAAGGGAGATTCACACAGCGAGTGGTTAGGATCTGGAATGTTCTGTCTGTGAGTGTGGTGGAGACAGATTCACACAGCGAGTGGTCAGTATCCGGAATGTTCTGTCTGAGAGTGTGGTGGAGACAGATTCACACAGCGAGTGGTTAGGATCCGGAATGTTCTGTCTGAGAGTGTGGTGGAGATAGATTCACACAGCGAGTGGTTAGGATCTGGAATGTTCTCTCTGAGAGTGTGGTGGAGGCAGATTCACACAGCGAGAGGTTAGAATCGGGAATGTTCTGTCTGAGAGTGTGGTGGAGACAGATTCACACAGCGAGTGGTTAGGATCCGGAATGTTCTGTCTGAGAGTGTGGTGGAGACAGATTCACACAGCGAGTGTTTAGGATCCGGAATGTTCTGTCTGAGAGTGTGGTGGAGACAGATTCACACAGCGAGTGGTTAGGATCCGGAATGTAATGTCTGAGAGTGTGGTGGAGGCAGATTCACGCAGTGAGTAGTTAGGATCCGGAATGTTCTGTCTGAGAGTGTGGTGGAGGCAGATTCACACAGCGAGTGGTTAGGATCCGGAATGTTCTGTCTGAGAGTGTGGTGGAGACAGATTTACACAGCGAGTGGTTAGGATCCGGAATGTACTGTCTGTGATTGTGGTGAAGACAGATTCACAGAGCGAGTGGTTAGGATCCGGAATGTTCTGTCTGAGAGTGTGGTGGAGACAGATTCACACAGTGAGTGGTTAGGATCCGTAATGTTCTGTCTGAGAGTGTGGTGGAGGCAGATTCACACAGCGAGTGGTTAGGATCCGGAATGTTCTGTCTGAGAGTGTGGTGGAGACAGATTCACACATCGAGTGGTTAGGATCCGGAATGTTCTGTCTGAGAGTGAGGTGGAGACAGATTCAAACAGTGAGTGGTTAGGATCCGTAATGTTCTGTCTGAGAGTGTGGTGGAGTCAGATTCACACAACGAGTGGTTAGGATCCAGAATGTTCTGTCTGTGAGTGTGGTGGAGACAGATTCAAACAGCGAGTGGTTAGGATCTGGAATGTTCTGTCTGAGAGTGTGGTGGAGACAGATTCACACAGCGAGTGGTAAGGATCCGGAATGTTCTGTCTGAGAGTGTGGTGGAGGCAGATTCACACAGCGAGTGGTTAGGATCCGGAATGTTCTGTCTGAGAGTGTGGTGGAGACAGATTCACACAGCGAGTGGTTAGGATCCGGAATGTTCTGTCTGAGAGTGTGGTGGAGACAGATTCAGACAACGAGTGGTTAGGATCCGGAATGTACTGTCTGTGAGTGTGGTGGAGACAGATTCACACAGCGAGTGGTTAGGATCCGGAATGTTCTGTCTGAGAGTGTGGTGGAGACAGATTCACACAGCGAGTGGTTAGGATCCGGAATGTTCTGTCTGGGAGTGTGGTGGAGACAGATTCAGACAACGAGTGGTTAGGATCCGGAATGTACTGTCTGTGAGTGTGGTGGAGACAGATTCACACAGCGAGTGGTTAGAATCGGGAATGTTCTGTCTGAGAGTGTGGTGTAGACAGATTCAGACAACGAGTGGTTAGGATCCGGAATGTAATGTCTGTGAGTGTGGTGGAGACAGATTCACACAGCGAGTGGTTAGGATCCGGAATGTTCTGTCTGAGAGTGTGGTGGAGCCAGATTCAGACAACGAGTGGTTAGGATCCGGAATGTTCTGTCTGTGATTGTGGTGAAGGGAGATTCACACAGCGAGTGGTTAGAATCGGGAATGTTCTGTCTGAGAGTGTGGTGGAGGCAGATTCACACAGCGAGTGGTTAGGATCCGGAATGTTCTGTCTGAGAGTGTGGTGGAGACAGATTCACACAGCGAGTGGTTAGGATCCGGAATGTACTGTCTGTGATTGTGGTGAAGACAGATTCACAGAGCGAGTGGTTAGGATCCTGAATGTTCTGTCTGAGAGTGTGGTGGAGACAGATTCACACAGTGAGTGGTTAGGATCCGTAATGTTCTGTCTGAGAGTGTGGTGGAGGCAGATTCACACAGCGAGTGGTTAGGATCCGGAATGTTCTGTCTGAGAGTGTGGTGGAGCCAGATTCACACAGCGAGTGGTTAGGATCCGGAATGTTCTGTCTGAGAGTGAGGTGGAGACAGATTCACACAGCGAGTGGTTAGGATCCAGAATGTTCTGTCTGAGAGTGTGGTGGAGACAGATTCACACAGCGAGTGGTTAGGATCCGGAATGTTCTGTCTGAGAGTGTGGTGGAGACAGATTCACACAGCGAGTGGTTAGGATCCGGAATGTTCTGTCTGAGAGTGTGGTGGAGACAGATTCAAACAGTGAGTGGTTAGGATCCGTAATGTTCTGTCTGAGAGTGTGGTGGAGTCAGATTCACACAACGAGTGGTTAGGATCCAGAATGTTCTGTCTGTGAGTGTGGTGGAGACAGATTCAAACAGCGAGTGGTTAGGATCCGTAATGTTCTGTCTGAGAGTGTGGTGGAGACAGATTCACACAGCGAGTGGTTAGGATCCGGAATGTTCTGTCTGAGAGTGTGGTGGAGACAGATTCAGACAACGAGTGGTTAGGATCCGGAATGTACTGTCTGTGAGTGTGGTGGAGACAGATTCACACAGCGAGTGGTTAGAATCGGGAATGTTCTGTCTGAGAGTGTGGTGTAGACAGATTCAGACAACGAGTGGTTAGGATCCGGAATGTAATGTCTGTGAGTGTGGTGGAGACAGATTCACACAGCGAGTGGTTATGATCCGGAATGTTCTGTCTGTGAGTGTGGTGGAGACAGATCCACACAGCGAGTGGTTAGGATCCGGGATGTACTGTCTGAGAGTGTGGTGGAGACAGATTCACACAACGAGTGGTTAGGATCCGGAATGCACTGTCTGAGAGTGTGGTGGAGACAGATTCACACAGCGAGTGGTTAGGATCCGTAAAGTTCTGTCTGAGAGTGAGGTGGAGACAGATTCACACAGCGAGTGGTTAGGATCCGGAATGTACTGTCTGAGAGTGTGGTGGAGACAGATTCATACAGCGAGTGGTTAGGATCCGGGATGTACTGTCTGAGAGTGTGGTGGAGACAGATTCACACAGCGAGTGGTTAGGATCCGGAATGCACTGTCTGAGAGTGTGGTGGAGACAGATTCACACAGCGAGTGGTTAGGATCCGGAATGTTCTGTCTGAGAGTGAGGTGGAGACAGATTCACACAGCGAGTGGTTAGGATCCGGAATGTACTGTCTGAGAGTGCGGTGGAGACAGATTCACACAGCGAGTGGTTAGGATCCGGAATGTACTGTCTGAGAGTGTGGTGGAGACAGATTCACACAGCGAGTGGTTAGGATCCGGAATGTTCTGTCTGAGAGTGAGGTGGAGACAGATTCACACAGCGAGTGATTAGGATCCGGAATGTTCTGTCTGAGAGTGTGGTGGAGAGAGATTCACACAGCGAGTGGTTAGGATCCGGAATGTACTGTCTGAGAGTGTGGTGGAGACAGATTCACACAGCGAGTGGTTAGGATCCGGAATGTACTGTCTGAGAGTGTGGTGGAGACAGATTCACACAGCGAGTAGTTAGGATCCGGAATGTTCTGTCTGAGAGTGAGGTGGAGACAGATTCAAACAACCAGTGGTTAGGATCCGTAATGTTCTGTCTGAGAGTGTGGTGGAGACAGATTCACACAACGAGTGGTTAAGATCCAGAATGTTCTGTCTGTGAGTGTGGTGAAGGGAGATTCACACAGCGAGTGGTTAGGATCTGGAATGTTCTGTCTGTGAGTGTGGTGGAGACAGATTCACACAGCGAGTGGTCAGTATCCGGAATGTTCTGTCTGAGAGTGTGGTGGAGACAGATTCACACAGCGAGTGGTTAGGATCCGGAATGTTCTGTCTGAGAGTGTGGTGGAGATAGATTCACACAGCGAGTGGTTAGGATCTGGAATGTTCTCTCTGAGAGTGTGGTGGAGGCAGATTCACACAGCGAGAGGTTAGAATCCGGAATGTTCTGTCTGAGAGTGTGGTGGAGACAGATTCACACAGCGAGTGGTTAGGATCCGGAATGTTCTGTCTGAGAGTGTGGTGGAGACAGATTCACACAGCGAGTGTTTAGGATCCGGAATGTTCTGTCTGAGAGTGTGGTGGAGACAGATTCACACAGCGAGTGGTTAGGATCCGGAATGTACTGTCTGAGAGTGTGGTGGAGGCAGATTCACGCAGTGAGTAGTTAGGATCCGGAATGTTCTGTCTGAGAGTGTGGTGGAGGCAGATTCACACAGCGAGTGGTTAGGATCCGGAATGTTCTGTCTGAGAGTGTGGTGGAGACAGATTCACACAGCGAGTGGTTAGGATCCGGAATGTACTGTCTGTGATTGTGGTGAAGACAGATTCACAGAGCGAGTGGTTAGGATCCGGAATGTTCTGTCTGAGAGTGTGGTGGAGACAGATTCACACAGTGAGTGGTTAGGATCCGTAATGTTCTGTCTGAGAGTGTGGTGGAGGCAGATTCACACAGCGAGTGGTTAGGATCCGGAATGTTCTGTCTGAGAGTGTGGTGGAGCCAGATTCACACAGCGAGTGGTTAGGATCCGGAATGTTCTGTCTGAGAGTGAGGTGGAGACAGATTCAAACAGTGAGTGGTTAGGATCCGTAATGTTCTGTCTGAGAGTGTGGTGGAGTCAGATTCACACAACGAGTGGTTAGGATCCAGAATGTTCTGTCTGTGAGTGTGGTGGAGACAGATTCAAACAGCGAGTGGTTAGGATCCGGAATGTACTGTCTGAGAGTGTGGTGGAGACAGATTCATACAGCGAGTGGTTAGGATCCGGGATGTACTGTCTGAGAGTGTGGTGGAGACAGATTCACACAGCGAGTGGTTAGGATCCGGAATGCACTGTCTGAGAGTGTGTTGAAGACAGATTCACACAGCGAGTGGTTAGGATCCGGAATGTTCTGTCTGAGAGTGAGGTGGAGACAGATTCACACAGCGAGTGGTTAGGATCCGGAATGTACTGTCTGAGAGTGCGGTGGAGACAGATTCACACAGCGAGTGGTTAGGATCCGGAATGTACTGTCTGAGAGTGTGGTGGAGACAGATTCACACAGCGAGTGGTTAGGATCCGGAATGTTCTGTCTGAGAGTGAGGTGGAGACAGATTCACACAGCGAGTGATTAGGATCCGGAATGTTCTGTCTGAGAGTGTGGTGGAGAGAGATTCACACAGCGAGTGGTTAGGATCCGGAATGTACTGTCTGAGAGTGTGGTGGAGACAGATTCACACAGCGAGTGGTTAGGATCCGGAATGTACTGTCTGAGAGTGTGGTGGAGAGAGATTCACACAGCGAGTGGTTAGGATCCGGAATGTTCTGTCTGAGAGTGTGGTGGAGAGAGATTCACACAGCGAGTGGTTAGGATCCGGAATGTACTGTCTGAGAGTGTGGTGGAGACAGATTCACACAGCGAGTAGTTAGGATCCGGAATGTTCTGTCTGAGAGTGAGGTGGAGACAGATTCAAACAACGAGTGGTTAGGATCCGTAATGTTCTGTCTGAGAGTGTGGTGGAGACAGATTCACACAACGAGTGGTTAAGATCCAGAATGTTCTGTCTGTGAGTGTGGTGAAGGGAGATTCACACAGCGAGTGGTTAGGATCTGGAATGTTCTGTCTGTGAGTGTGGTGGAGACAGATTCACACAGCGAGTGGTCAGTATCCGGAATGTTCTGTCTGAGAGTGTGGTGGAGACAGATTCACACAGCGAGTGGTTAGGATCCGGAATGTTCTGTCTGAGAGTGTGGTGGAGATAGATTCACAAAGCGAGTGGTTAGGATCTGAAATGTTCTCTCTGAGAGTGTGGTGGAGGCAGATTCACACAGCGAGAGGTTAGAATCGGGAATGTTCTGTCTGAGAGTGTGGTGGAGACAGATTCACACAGCGAGTGTTTAGGATCCGGAATGTTCTGTCTGAGAGTGTGGTGGAGACAGATTCACACAGCGAGTGGTTAGGATCCGGAATGTTCTGTCTGAGAGTGTGGTGGAGACAGATTCACACAGCGAGTGTTTAGGATCCGGAATGTTCTGTCTGAGAGTGTGGTGGAGACAGATTCACACAGCGAGTGGTTAGGATCCGGAATGTTCTGTCTGAGAGTGTGGTGGAGGCAGATTCACGCAGTGAGTAGTTAGGATCCGGAATGTTCTGTCTGAGAGTGTGGTGGAGGCAGATTCACACAGCGAGTGGTTAGGATCCGGAATGTTCTGTCTGAGAGTGTGGTGGAGACAGATTCACACAGCGAGTGGTTAGGATCCGGAATGTACTGTCTGTGATTGTGGTGAAGACAGATTCACAGAGCGAGTGGTTAGGATCCGGAATGTTCTGTCTGAGAGTGTGGTGGAGACAGATTCACACAGTGAGTGGTTAGGATCCGTAATGTTCTGTCTGAGAGTGTGGTGGAGGCAGATTCACACAGCGAGTGGTTAGGATCCGGAATGTTCTGTCTGAGAGTGTGGTGGAGACAGATTCACACAGCGAGTGGTTAGGATCCGGAATGTTCTGTCTGAGAGTGAGGTGGAGACAGATTCAAACAGTGAGTGGTTAGGATCCGTAATGTTCTGTCTGAGAGTGTGGTGGAGTCAGATTCACACAACGAGTGGTTAGGATCCGGAATGTAATGTCTGTGAGTGTGGTGGAGACAGATTCACACAGCGAGTGGTTAGGATCCGGAATGTTCTGTCTGAGAGTGTGGTGGAGCCAGATTCACACAACGAGTGGTTAGGATCCGGAATGTAATGTCTGTGAGTGTGGTGGAGACAGATGCACACAGCGAGTGGTTAGGATCCAGAATGTTCTGTCTGTGAGTGTGGTGGAGACAGATTCAAACAGCGAGTGGTTAGGATCCGTAATGTTCTGTCTGAGAGTGTGGTGGAGACAGATTCACACAGCGAGTGGTTAGGATCCGGAATGTTCTGTCTGAGAGTGTGGTGGAGACAGATTCAGACAACGAGTGGTTAGGATCCGGAATGTACTGTCTGTGAGTGTGGTGGAGACAGATTCACACAGCGAGTGGTTAGAATCGGGAATGTTCTGTCTGAGAGTGTGGTGTAGACAGATTCAGACAACGAGTGGTTAGGATCCGGAATGTAATGTCTGTGAGTGTGGTGGAGACAGATTCACACAGCGAGTGGTTAGGATCCGGAATGTTCTGTCTGAGAGTGTGGTGGAGCCAGATTCAGACAACGAGTGGTTAGGATCCGGAATGTTCTGTCTGTGATTGTGGTGAAGGGAGATTCACACAGCGAGTGGTTAGAATCGGGAATGTTCTGTCTGAGAGTGTGGTGGAGGCAGATTCACACAGCGAGTGGTTAGGATCCGGAATGTTCTGTCTGAGAGTGTGGTGGAGACAGATTCACACAGCGAGTGGTTAGGATCCGGAATGTACTGTCTGTGATTGTGGTGAAGACAGATTCACAGAGCGAGTGGTTAGGATCCGGAATGTTCTGTCTGAGAGTGTGGTGGAGACAGATTCACACAGTGAGTGGTTAGGATCCGTAATGTTCTGTCTGAGAGTGTGGTGGAGGCAGATTCACACAGCGAGTGGTTAGGATCCGGAATGTTCTGTCTGAGAGTGTGGTGGAGCCAGATTCACACAGCGAGTGGTTAGGATCCGGAATGTTCTGTCTGAGAGTGAGGTGGAGACAGATTCAAACAGTGAGTGGTTAGGATCCGTAATGTTCTGTCTGAGAGTGTGGTGGAGTCAGATTCACACAACGAGTGGTTAGGATCCAGAATGTTCTGTCTGTGAGTGTGGTGGAGACAGATTCAAACAGCGAGTGGTTAGGATCCGGAATGTACTGTCTGTGAGTGTGGTGGAGACAGATTCACACAGCGAGTGGTTAGAATCGGGAATGTTCTGTCTGAGAGTGTGGTGTAGACAGATTCAGACAACGAGTGGTTAGGATCCGGAAAGTAATGTCTGTGAGTGTGGTGGAGACAGATTCACACAGCGAGTGGTTATGATCCGGAATGTTCTGTCTGTGAGTGTGGTGGAGACAGATCCACACAGCGAGTGGTTAGGATCCGGGATGTACTGTCTGAGAGTGTGGTGGAGACAGATTCACACAGCGAGTGGTTAGGATCCGGAATGCATTGTCTGAGAGTGTGGTGGAGACAGATTCACACAGCGAGTGGTTAGGATCCGTAAAGTTCTGTCTGAGAGTGAGGTGGAGACAGATTCACACAGCGAGTGGTTAGGATCCGGAATGTACTGTCTGAGAGTGTGGTGGAGACAGATTCATACAGCGAGTGGTTAGGATCCGGGATGTACTGTCTGAGAGTGTGGTGGAGACAGA
The DNA here is from genome assembly GCF_047496885.1 of Scyliorhinus torazame. Classification (NCBI taxonomy): domain Eukaryota; kingdom Metazoa; phylum Chordata; class Chondrichthyes; order Carcharhiniformes; family Scyliorhinidae; genus Scyliorhinus; species Scyliorhinus torazame. Next base: position 91,494 of record NW_027308502.1, on the reverse strand, counting down.
TTCACACAGCGAGTGGTTAGGATCCGGAATGCACTGTCTGAGAGTGTGGTGGAGACAGATTCACACAGCGAGTGGTTAGGATCCGGAATGTTCTGTCTGAGAGTGAGGTGGAGACAGATTCACACAGCGAGTGGTTAGGATCCGGAATGTACTGTCTGAGAGTGCGGTGGAGACAGATTCACACAGCGAGTGGTTAGGATCCGGAATGTACTGTCTGAGAGTGTGGTGGAGACAGATTCACACAGCGAGTGGTTAGGATCCGGAATGTTCTGTCTGAGAGTGAGGTGGAGACAGATTCACACAGCGAGTGATTAGGATCCGGAATGTTCTGTCTGAGAGTGTGGTGGAGAGAGATTCACACAGCGAGTGGTTAGGATCCGGAATGTACTGTCTGAGAGTGTGGTGGAGACAGATTCACACAGCGAGTGGTTAGGATCCGGAATGTACTGTCTGAGAGTGTGGTGGAGACAGATTCACACAGCGAGTAGTTAGGATCCGGAATGTTCTGTCTGAGAGTGAGGTGGAGACAGATTCAAACAACGAGTGGTTAGGATCCGTAATGTTCTGTCTGAGAGTGTGGTGGAGACAGATTCACACAACGAGTGGTTAAGATCCAGAATGTTCTGTCTGTGAGTGTGGTGAAGGGAGATTCACACAGCGAGTGGTTAGGATCTGGAATGTTCTGTCTGTGAGTGTGGTGGAGACAGATTCACACAGCGAGTGGTCAGTATCCGGAATATTCTGTCTGAGAGTGTGGTGGAGACAGATTCACACAGCGAGTGGTTAGGATCCGGAATGTTCTGTCTGAGAGTGTGGTGGAGATAGATTCACACAGCGAGTGGTTAGGATCTGGAATGTTCTCTCTGAGAGTGTGGTGGAGGCAGATTCACACAGCGAGAGGTTAGAATCGGGAATGTTCTGTCTGAGAGTGTGGTGGAGGCAGATTCACACAGCGAGTGGTTAGGATCCGGAATGTTCTGTCTGAGAGTGTGGTGGAGACAGATTCACACAGCGAGTGTTTAGGATCCGGAATGTTCTGTCTGAGAGTGTGGTGGAGACAGATTCACACAGCGAGTGGTTAGGATCCGGAATGTACTGTCTGAGAGTGTGGTGGAGGCAGATTCACGCAGTGAGTAGTTAGGATCCGGAATGTTCTGTCTGAGAGTGTGGTGGAGGCAGATTCACACAGCGAGTGGTTAGGATCCGGAATGTTCTGTCTGAGAGTGTGGTGGAGACAGATTCACACAGCGAGTGGTTAGGATCCGACATGTACTGTCTGTGATTGTGGTGAAGACAGATTCACAGAGCGAGTGGTTAGGATCCGGAATGTTCTGTCTGAGAGTGTGGTGGAGACAGATTCACACAGCGAGTGGTTAGGATCCGTAATGTTCTGTCTGAGAGTGTGGTGGAGGCAGATTCACACAGCGAGTGGTTAGGATCCGGAATGTACTGTCTGAGAGTGTGGTGGAGGCAGATTCACACAGCGAGTGGTTAGGATCCGGAATGTTCTGTCTGTGATTGTGGTGGAGACAGATTCACACAGTGAGTGGTTAGGATCCGTAATGTACTGTCTGAGAGTGTGGTGGAGACAGATTCACACAGCGAGTGGTTAGGATCCGGAATGTTCTGTCTGAGAGTGAGGTGGAGACAGATTCAAACAGTGAGTGGTTAGGATCCGTAATGTTCTGTCTAAGAGTGTGGTGGAGTCAGATTCACACAACGAGTGGTTAGGATCCAGAATGTTCTGTCTGTGAGTGTGGTGGAGACAGATTCAAACAGCGAGTGGTTAGGATCCGTAATGTTCTGTCTGAGAGTGTGGTGGAGACAGATTCACACAGCGAGTGGTTAGGATCCGGAATGTTCTGTCTGAGAGTGTGGTGGAGACAGATTCAGACAACGAGTGGTTAGGATCCGGAATGTACTGTCTGTGAGTGTGGTGGAGACAGATTCACACAGCGAGTGGTTAGAATCGGGAATGTTCTGTCTGAGAGTGTGGTGTAGACAGATTCAGACAACGAGTGGTTAGGATCCGGAATGTAATGTCTGTGAGTGTGGTGGAGACAGATTCACACAGCGAGTGGTTAGGATCCGGAATGTTCTGTCTGAGAGTGTGGTGGAGCCAGATTCAGACAACGAGTGGTTAGGATCCGGAATGTTCTGTCTGTGATTGTGGTGAAGGGAGATTCACACAGCGAGTGGTTAGAATCGGGAATGTTCTGTCTGAGAGTGTGGTGGAGGCAGATTCACACAGCGAGTGGTTAGGATCCGGAATGTTCTGTCTGAGAGTGTGGTGGAGACAGATTCACACAGCGAGTGGTTAGGATCCGGAATGTACTGTTTGTGAGTGTGGTGGAGGCGGATTCACACAGCGAGTGGTTAGGATCCGGGATGTACTGTCTGAGAGTGTGGTGGAGACAGATTCACACAGCGAGTGGTTAGGATCCGGAATGCACTGTCTGAGAGTGTGGTGGAGACAGATTCACACAACGAGTGGTTAGGATCCGGAATGTTCTGTCTGTGATTGTGGTGAAGGGAGATTCACACAGCGAGTGGTTAGGATCCGGAATGTTCTGTCTGAGAGTGTGGTGGAGACAGATTCACACAGCGAGTGGTTAGGATCCGGAATGTACTGTCTGTGAGTGTGGTGGAGACAGATCCACACAGCGAGTGGTTAGGATCCGGGATGTACTGTCTGAGAGTGTGGTGGAGACAGATTCACACAGCGAGTGGTTAGGATCCGGAATGCACTGTCTGAGAGTGTAGTGGAGACAGATTCACACAGCGAGTGGTTCGGATCCGTAAAGTTCTGTCTGAGAGTGAGGTGGAGACAGATTCACACAGCGAGTGGTTAGGATCCGGAATGTACTGTCTGAGAGTGTGGTGGAGACAGATTCACACAGCGAGTGGTTAGGATCCGGGATGTACTGTCTGAGAGTGTGGTGGAGACAGATTCACACAGCAAATGGTTAGGATCCGGAATGCACTGTCTGAGAGTGTGGTGGAGACAGATTCACACAGCGAGTGGTTAGGATCCGGAATGTTCTGTCTGAGAGTGAGGTGGAGACAGATTCACACAGCGAGTGGTTAGGATCCGGAATGTTCTGTCTGAGAGTGAGGTGGAGACAGATTCAAACAGTGAGTGGTTAGGATCCGTAATGTTCTGTCTGAGAGTGTGGTGGAGTCAGATTCACACAACGAGTGGTTAGGATCCGGAATGTAATGTCTGTGAGTGTGGTGGAGACAGATTCACACAGCGAGTGGTTAGGATCCGGAATGTTCTGTCTGAGAGTGTGGTGGAGCCAGATTCACACAACGAGTGGTTAGGATCCGGAATGTAATGTCTGTGAGTGTGGTGGAGACAGATGCACACAGCGAGTGGTTAGGATCCAGAATGTTCTGTCTGTGAGTGTGGTGGAGACAGATTCAAACAGCGAGTGGTTAGGATCCGTAATGTTCTGTCTGAGAGTGTGGTGGAGACAGATTCACACAGCGAGTGGTTAGGATCCGGAATGTTCTGTCTGAGAGTGTGGTGGAGACAGATTCAGACAACGAGTGGTTAGGATCCGGAATGTACTGTCTGTGAGTGTGGTGGAGACAGATTCAAACAGCGAGTGGTTAGGATCCGGAATGCACTGTCTGAGAGTGTGGTGGAGACAGATTCACACAGCGAGTGGTTAGGATCCGGAATGTTCTGTCTGAGAGTGTGGTGGAGCCAGATTCACACAACGAGTGGTTAGGATCCGGAATGTAATGTCTGTGAGTGTGGTGGAGACAGATGCACACAGCGAGTGGTTAGGATCCAGAATGTTCTGTCTGTGAGTGTGGTGGAGACAGATTCAAACAGCGAGTGGTTAGGATCCGTAATGTTCTGTCTGAGAGTGTGGTGGAGACAGATTCACACAGCGAGTGGTTAGGATCCGGAATGTTCTGTCTGAGAGTGTGGTGGAGACAGATTCAGACAACGAGTGGTTAGGATCCGGAATGTACTGTCTGTGAGTGTGGTGGAGACAGATTCACACAGCGAGTGGTTAGAATCGGGAATGTTCTGTCTGAGAGTGTGGTGTAGACAGATTCAGACAACGAGTGGTTAGGATCCGGAATGTAATATCTGTGAGTGTGGTGGAGACAGATTCACACAGCGAGTGGTTAGGATCCGGAATGTTCTGTCTGAGAGTGTGGTGGAGCCAGATTCAGACAACGAGTGGTTAGGATCCGGAATGTTCTGTCTGTGATTGTGGTGAAGGGAGATTCACACAGCGAGTGGTTAGAATCGGGAATGTTCTGTCTGAGAGTGTGGTGGAGGCAGATTCACACAGCGAGTGGTTAGGATCCGGAATGTTCTGTCTGAGAGTGTGGTGGAGACAGATTCACACAGCGAGTGGTTAGGATCCGGAATGTACTGTCTGTGATTGTGGTGAAGACAGATTCACAGAGCGAGTGGTTAGGATCCGGAATGTTCTGTCTGAGAGTGTGGTGGAGACAGATTCACACAGTGAGTGGTTAGGATCCGTAATGTTCTGTCTGAGAGTGTGGTGGAGGCAGATTCACACAGCGAGTGGTTAGGATCCGGAATGTTCTGTCTGAGAGTGTGGTGGAGCCAGATTCACACAGCGAGTGGTTAGGATCCGGAATGTTCTGTCTGAGAGTGAGGTGGAGACAGATTCAAACAGTGAGTGGTTAGGATCCGTAATGTTCTGTCTGAGAGTGTGGTGGAGTCAGATTCACACAACGAGTGGTTAGGATCCAGAATGTTCTGTCTGTGAGTGTGGTGGAGACAGATTCAAACAGCGAGTGGTTAGGATCCGGAATGTACTGTCTGTGAGTGTGGTGGAGACAGATTCACACAGCGAGTGGTTAGAATCGGGAATGTTCTGTCTGAGAGTGTGGTGTAGACAGATTCAGACAACGAGTGGTTAGGATCCGGAAAGTAATGTCTGTGAGTGTGGTGGAGACAGATTCACACAGCGAGTGGTTATGATCCGGAATGTTCTGTCTGTGAGTGTGGTGGAGACAGATCCACACAGCGAGTGGTTAGGATCCGGGATGTACTGTCTGAGAGTGTGGTGGAGACAGATTCACACAGCGAGTGGTTAGGATCCGGAATGCATTGTCTGAGAGTGTGGTGGAGACAGATTCACACAGCGAGTGGTTAGGATCCGTAAAGTTCTGTCTGAGAGTGAGGTGGAGACAGATTCACACAGCGAGTGGTTAGGATCCGGAATGTACTGTCTGAGAGTGTGGTGGAGACAGATTCATACAGCGAGTGGTTAGGATCCGGGATGTACTGTCTGAGAGTGTGGTGGAGACAGATTCACACAGCGAGTGGTTAGGATCCGGAATGCACTGTCTGAGAGTGTGGTGGAGACAGATTCACACAGCGAGTGGTTAGGATCCGGAATGTTCTGTCTGAGAGTGAGGTGGAGACAGATTCACACAGCGAGTGGTTAGGATCCGGAATGTACTGTCTGAGAGTGCGGTGGAGACAGATTCACACAGCGTGTGGTTAGGATCCGGAATGTACTGTCTGAGAGTGTGGTGGAGACAGATTCACACAGCGAGTGGTTAGGATCCGGAATGTTCTGTCTGAGAGTGAGGTGGAGACAGATTCACACAGCGAGTGATTAGGATCCGGAATGTTCTGTCTGAGAGTGTGGTGGAGAGAGATTCACACAGCGAGTGGTTAGGATCCGGAATGTACTGTCTGAGAGTGTGGTGGAGACAGATTCACACAGCGAGTGGTTAGGATCCGGAATGTACTGTCTGAGAGTGTGGTGGAGACAGATTCACACAGCGAGTAGTTAGGATCCGGAATGTTCTGTCTGAGAGTGAGGTGGAGACAGATTCAAACAACGAGTGGTTAGGATCCGTAATGTTCTGTCTGAGAGTGTGGTGGAGACAGATTCACACAACGAGTGGTTAAGATCCAGAATGTTCTGTCTGTGAGTGTGGTGAAGGGAGATTCACACAGCGAGTGGTTAGGATCTGGAATGTTCTGTCTGTGAGTGTGGTGGAGACAGATTCACACAGCGAGTGGTCAGTATCCGGAATGTTCTGTCTGAGAGTGTGGTGGAGACAGATTCACACAGCGAGTGGTTAGGATCCGGAATGTTCTGTCTGAGAGTGTGGTGGAGATAGATTCACACAGCGAGTGGTTAGGATCTGGAATGTTCTCTCTGAGAGTGTGGTGGAGGCAGATTCACACAGCGAGAGGTTAGAATCGGGAATGTTCTGTCTGAGAGTGTGGTGGAGGCAGATTCACACAGCGAGTGGTTAGGATCCGGAATGTTCTGTCTGAGAGTGTGGTGGAGACAGATTCACACAGCGAGTGTTTAGGATCCGGAATGTTCTGTCTGAGAGTGTGGTGGAGACAGATTCACACAGCGAGTGGTTAGGATCCGGAATGTACTGTCTGAGAGTGTGGTGGAGGCAGATTCACGCAGTGAGTAGTTAGGATCCGGAATGTTCTGTCTGAGAGTGTGGTGGAGGCAGATTCACACAGCGAGTGGTTAGGATCCGGAATGTTCTGTCTGAGAGTGTGGTGGAGACAGATTCACACAGCGAGTGGTTAGGATCCGACATGTACTGTCTGTGATTGTGGTGAAGACAGATTCACAGAGCGAGTGGTTAGGATCCGGAATGTTCTGTCTGAGAGTGTGGTGGAGACAGATTCACACAGCGAGTGGTTAGGATCCGTAATGTTCTGTCTGAGAGTGTGGTGGAGGCAGATTCACACAGCGAGTGGTTAGGATCCGGAATGTACTGTCTGAGAGTGTGGTGGAGGCAGATTCACACAGCGAGTGGTTAGGATCCGGAATGTTCTGTCTGTGATTGTGGTGGAGACAGATTCACACAGTGAGTGGTTAGGATCCGTAATGTACTGTCTGAGAGTGTGGTGGAGACAGATTCACACAGCGAGTGGTTAGGATCCGGAATGTTCTGTCTGAGAGTGAGGTGGAGACAGATTCAAACAGCGAGTGGTTAGGATCCGTAATGTTCTGTCTGAGAGTGTGGTGGAGTCAGATTCACACAACGAGTGGTTAGGATCCAGAATGTTCTGTCTGTGAGTGTGGTGGAGACAGATTCAAACAGCGAGTGGTTAGGATCCGTAATGTTCTGTCTGAGAGTGTGGTGGAGACAGATTCACACAGCGAGTGGTTAGGATCCGGAATGTTCTGTCTGAGAGTGTGGTGGAGACAGATTCAGACAACGAGTGGTTAGGATCCGGAATGTACTGTCTGTGAGTGTGGTGGAGACAGATTCACACAGCGAGTGGTTAGAATCGGGAATGTTCTGTCTGAGAGTGTGGTGTAGACAGATTCAGACAACGAGTGGTTAGGATCCGGAATGTAATGTCTGTGAGTGTGGTGGAGACAGATTCACACAGCGAGTGGTTAGGATCCGGAATGTTCTGTCTGAGAGTGTGGTGGAGCCAGATTCAGACAACGAGTGGTTAGGATCCGGAATGTTCTGTCTGTGATTGTGGTGAAGGGAGATTCACACAGCGAGTGGTTAGAATCGGGAATGTTCTGTCTGAGAGTGTGGTGGAGGCAGATTCACACAGCGAGTGGTTAGGATCCGGAATGTTCTGTCTGAGAGTGTGGTGGAGACAGATTCACACAGCGAGTGGTTAGGATCCGGAATGTACTGTTTGTGAGTGTGGTGGAGGCGGATTCACACAACAAGTGGTTAGGATCCGGAATGTTCTGTCTGAAAGTGTGGTGGAGCCGGATTCACACTGCGGGTGGTTATGATCCGGAATGTTCTGTCTGTGAGTGTGGTGGAGACAGATCCACACAGCGAGTGGTTAGGATCCGGGATGTACTGTCTGAGAGTGTGGTGGAGACAGATTCACACAGCGAGTGGTTAGGATCCGGAATGCACTGTCTGAGAGTGTGGTGGAGACAGATTCACACAGCGAGTGGTTCGGATCCGTAAAGTTCTGTCTGAGAGTGAGGTGGAGACAGATTCACACAGCGAGTGGTTAGGATCCGGAATGTACTGTCTGAGAGTGTGGTGGAGACAGATTCACACAGCGAGTGGTTAGGATCCGGGATGTACTGTCTGAGAGTGTGGTGGAGACAGATTCACACAGCAAATGGTTAGGATCCGGAGTGCACTGTCTGAGAGTGTGGTGGAGACAGATTCACACAGCGAGTGGTTAGGATCCGGAATGTTCTGTCTGAGAGTGAGGTGGAGACAGATTCACACAGCGAGTGGTTAGGATCCGGAATGTACTGTCTGAGAGTGCGGTGGAGACAGATTCACACAGCGAGTGGTTAGGATCCGGAATGTACTGTCTGAGAGTGTGGTGGAGACAGATTCACACAGCGAGTGGTTAGGATCCTTAATGTTCTTTCTGAGAGTGAGGTGGAGACAGATTCACACAGCGAGTGATTAGGATCCGGAATGTTCTGTCTGAGAGTGTGGTGGAGAGAGATTCACACAGCGAGTGGTTAGGATCCGGAATGTACTGTCTGAGAGTGTGGTGGAGACAGATTCACACAGCGAGTGGTTAGGATCCGGAATGTACTGTCTGAGAGTGTGGTGGAGACAGATTCACACAGCGAGTAGTTAGGATCCGGAATGTTCTGTCTGAGAGTGAGGTGGAGACAGATTCAAACAACGAGTGGTTAGGATCCGTAATGTTCTGTCTGAGAGTGTGGTGGAGACAGATTCACACAACGAGTGGTTAAGATCCAGAATGTTCTGTCTGTGAGTGTGGTGAAGGGAGATTCACACAGCGAGTGGTTAGGATCTGGAATGTTCTGGCTGTGAGTGTGGTGGAGACAGATTCACACAGCGAGTGGTCAGTATCCGGAATGTTCTGTCTGAGAGTGTGGTGGAGACAGATTCACACAGCGAGTGGTTAGGATCCGGAATGTTCTGTCTGAGAGTGTGGTGGAGATAGATTCACACAGCGAGTGGTTAGGATCTGGAATGTTCTCTCTGAGAGTGTGGTGGAGACAGATTCACACAGCGAGTGGTTAGGATCCGGAATGTTCTGTCTGAGAGTGTGGTGGAGCCAGATTCAGACAACGAGTGGTTAGGATCCGGAATGTTCTGTCTGTGATTGTGGTGAAGGGAGATTCACACAGCGAGTGGTTAGAATCGGGAATGTTCTGTCTGAGAGTGTGGTGGAGGCAGATTCACACAGCGAGTGGTTAGGATCCGGAATGTTCTGTCTGAGAGTGTGGTGGAGACAGATTCACACAGCGAGTGGTTAGGATCCGGAATGTACTGTTTGTGAGTGTGGTGGAGGCGGATTCACACAACAAGTGGTTAGGATCCGGAATGTTCTGTCTGAAAGTGTGGTGGAGCCGGATTCACACTGCGAGTGGTTATGATCCGGAATGTTCTGTCTGTGAGTGTGGTGGAGACAGATCCACACAGCGAGTGGTTAGGATCCGGGATGTACTGTCTGAGAGTGTAGTGGAGACAGATTCACACAGCGAGTGGTTAGGATCCGGAATGCACTGTCTGAGAGTGTGGTGGAGACAGATTCACACAGCGAGTGGTTAGGATCCGTAAAGTTCTGTCTGAGAGTGAGGTGGAGACAGATTCACACAGCGAGTGGTTAGGATCCGGAATGTACTGTCTGAGAGTGTGGTGGAGACAGATTCACACAGCGAGTGGTTAGGATCCGGGATGTACTGTCTGAGAGTGTGGTGGAGACAGATTCACACAGCGAGTGGTTAGGATCCGGAATGCACTGTCTGAGAGTGTGGTGGAGACAGATTCACACAGCGAGTGGTTAGGATCCGGAATGTTCTGTCTGAGAGTGAGGTGGAGACAGATTCACACAGCGAGTGGTTAGGATCCGGAATGTACTGTCTGAGAGTGCGGTGGAGACAGATTCACACAGCGAGTGGTTAGGATCCGGAATGTACTGTCTGAGAGTGTGGTGGAGACAGATTCACACAGCGAGTGGTTAGGATCCGGAATGTTCTGTCTGAGAGTGAGGTGGAGACAGATTCACACAGCGAGTGATTAGGATCCGGAATGTTCTGTCTGAGAGTGTGGTGGAGAGAGATTCACATTGCGAGTGGTTAGGATCCGGAATGTTCTGTCTGAGAGTGAGTTGGAGACAGATTCAAACAACGAGTGGTTAGGATCCGTAATGTTCTGTCTGAGAGTGTGGTGGAGACAGATTCACACAACGAGTGGTTAAGATCCAGAATGTTCTGTCTGTGAGTGTGGTGAAGGGAGATTCACACAGCGAGTGGTTAGGATCTGGAATGTTCTGTCTGTGAGTGTGGTGGAGACAGATTCACACAGCGAATGGTCAGTATCCGGAATGTTCTGTCTGAGAGTGTGGTGGAGACAGATTCACACAGCGAGTGGTTAGGATCCGGAATGTTCTGTCTGAGAGTGTGGTGGAGATAGATTCACACAGCGAGTGGTTAGGATCTGGAATGTTCTCTCTGAGAGTGTGGTGGAGGCAGATTCACACAGCGAGAGGTTAGAATCGGGAATGTTCTGTCTCAGAGTGTGGTGGAGACAGATTCACACAGCGAGTGGTTAGGATCCGGAATGTTCTGTCTGAGAGTGTGGTGGAGGGAGATTCACACAGCGAGTGGTTAGGATCCGTAATGTTCTGTCTGAGAGTGTGGTGGAGACAGATTCACACAGCGAGTGGTCAGTATCTGGAATGTTCTGTCTGAGAGTGTGGTGGAGACAGATTCACACAGCGAGTGGTTAGGATCCGGAATGTTCTGTCTGAGAGTGTGGTGGAGATAGATTCACACAGCGAGTGGTTAGGATCTGGAATGTTCTCTCTGAGAGTGTGGTGGAGGCAGATTCACACAGCGAGAGGTTAGAATCGGGAATGTTCTGTCTGAGAGTGTGGTGGAGACAGATTCACACAGCGAGTGGTTAGGATCCGGAATGTTCTGTCTGAGAGTGTGGTGGAGGGAGATTCACACAGCGAGTGGTTAGGATCCAGAATGCACTGTCTGAGAGTGTGGTGGAGACAGATTCACACAGCGAGCGGTTAGGATCCGGAATGTTCTGTCTGTGAGTGTGGTGGAGACAGATTCAAATAGCGAGTGGTTAGGATCCGTAATGTTCTGTCTGAGAGTGTGGTGGAGACAGATTCACACAGCGAGTGGTTAGGATCCGGAATGGTCTGTCTGAGAGTGTAGTGGAGGCAGATTCACACAGCGAGTGGTTAGGATCCGGAATGTTCTGTCTGAGAGTGTGGTGGAGACAGATTCAAATAGCGAGTGGTTAGGATCCGTAATGTTCTGTCTGAGAGTGTGGTGGAGACAGATTCACACAGCGAGTGGTTAGGATTTAGAATGTTCTGCCTGAGTGTTATAGAGACAGATTTACACAGGGAGTGTTTACGAACTGGAGTGTACTGTCTGAGAGTGTGGTGGAGGCAGATTCACACAGCGAGTGGTTAGGATCCGGAATGTTCTGTCTGAGAGTGTGGTGGAGGCAGATTCACGCAGTGAGTAGTTAGGATCCGGAATGTTCTGTCTGAGAGTGTGGTGGAGGCAGATTCACACAGCGAGTGGTTAGGATCCGGAATGTTCTGTCTGAGAGTGTGGTGGAGACAGATTCACACAGCGAGTGGTTAGGATCCGGAATGTTCTGTCTGAGAGTGTGGTGGAGACAGATTCACACAGCGAGTGTTTAGGATCCGGAATGTTCTGTCTGAGAGTGTGGTGGAGACAGATTCACACAGCGAGTGGTTAGGATCCGGAATGTACTGTCTGAGAGTGTGGTGGAGGCAGATTCACGCAGTGAGTAGTTAGGATCCGGAATGTTCTGCCTGAGAGTGTGGTGGAGGCAGATTCACACAGCGAGTGGTTAGGATCCGGAATGTTCTGTCTGAGAGTGTGGTGGAGACAGATTCACACAGCGAGTGGTTAGGATCCGGAATGTACTGTCTGTGATTGTGGTGAAGACAGATTCACAGAGCGAGTGGTTAGGATCCGGAATGTTCTGTCTGAGAGTGTGGTGGAGACAGATTCACACAGCGAGTGGTTAGGATCCGGAATGTTCTCTCTGAGAGTGTGGTGGAGCCAGATTCACACAGCGAGTGGTTAGGATCCGGAATGTTCTGTCTGAGAGTGAGGTGGAGACAGATTCAAACAGTGAGTGGTGAGGATCCGTAATGTTCTGTCTGAGAGTGTGGTGGAGTCAGATTCACACAACGAGTGGTTAGGATCCAGAATGTTCTGTCTGTGAGTGTGGTGGAGACAGATTCAATCAGCGAGTGGTTAGGATCCGTAATGTTCTGTCTGAGAGTGTGGTGGAGACAGATTCACACAGCGAGTGGATAGGATCCGGAATGTTCTGTCTGAGAGTGTGGTGGAGACAGATTCAGACAACGAGTGGTTAGGATCCGGAATGTACCGTCTGTGAGTGTGGTGGAGACAGATTCACACAGCGAGTGGTTAGAATCGGGAATGTTCTGTCTGAGAGTGTGGTGTAGACAGATTCAGACAACGAGTGGTTAGGATCCGGAATGTAATGTCTGTGAGTGTGGTGGAGACAGATTCACACAGCGAGTGGTTAGGATCCGGAATGTACTGTCTGTGAGTGAGGTGGAGACAGATTCACGCAGCGAGTGGTTAGGATCCGGAATGTTCTGTCTGAGAGTGTGGTGGAGACAGATTCACACAGCGAGTGGTTAGGATCCGGAATGTTCTGTCTGAGAGTGTGGTGGAGACAGATTCACACAGCGAGTGGTTAGGATCCGGAATGTTCTGTCTGAGAGTGTGGTGGAGACAGATTCACACAGCGAGTGGTTAGGATTTAGAATGTTCTGCCTGAGTGTTATAGAGACAGATTTACACAGGGAGTGTTTACGAACTGGAATGTACTGTCTGAGAGTGTGGTGGAGCCAGATGCACACAGCGAGTGGTTATGATTCGTAATGTTCTGTCTGAGAGTGTGATGGAGACAGATTCACACAGCGAGTGTTTAGGATCCGGAATGTTCTGTCTGAGAGTGTGGTGGAGACAGATTCACACAGCGAGTGGTTAGGATCCGGAATGTACTGTCTGAGAGTGTAGTGGAGGCAGATTCACGCAGTGAGTACTTAGGATCCGGAATGTTCTGTCTGAGAGTGTGGTGGAGGCAGATTCACACAGCGAGTGGTTAGGATCCGGAATGTTCTGTCTGAGAGTGTGGTGGAGACAGATTCACACAGCGAGTGGTTAGGATCCGGAATGTTCTGTCTGAGAGTGTGGTGGAGACAGATTCACACAGCGAGAGGTTAGGATCCGGAATGTTCTGTCTGAGAGTGTGGTGGAGACAGATTCACACAGCGAGTGGTTAGGATCCGGAATGTACTGTCTGAGAGTGTGGTGGAGACAGATTCACACAGCGAGTGGTTAGGATCCGGAATGTTCTGTCTGAGAGTGTGGTGGAGACAGATTCACACAGCGAGTGGTTAGGATCCGGAATGTACTGTCTGAGAGTGTGGTGGAGGCAGATTCACGCAGTGAGTAGTTAGGATCCGGAATGTTCTGTCTGAGAGTGTGGTGGAGGCAGATTCACACAGCGAGTGGTTAGGATCCGGAATGTTCTGTCTGAGAGTGTGGTGGAGACAGATTCACACAGCGAGTGGTTAGGATCCGGAATGTACTGTCTGAGAGTGTGGTGGAGGCAGATTCACGCAGTGAGTAGTTAGGATCCGGAATGTTCTGTCTGAGAGTGTGGTGGAGTCAGATTCACACAACGAGTGGTTAGGATCCAGAATGTTCTGTCTGTGAGTGTGGTGGAGACAGATTCAAACAGCGAGTGGTTAGGATCCGTAATGTTCTGTCTGAGAGTGTGGTGTAGACAGATTCACACAGCGAGTGGTTAGGATCCGGAATGTTCTGTCTGAGAGTGTGGTGGAGACAGATTCAGACAACGAGTGGTTAGGATCCGGAATGTACCGTCTGTGAGTGTGGTGGAGACAGATTCACACAGCGAGTGGTTAGAATCGGGAATGTTCTGTCTGAGAGTGTGGTGTAGACAGATTCAGACAACGAGTGGTTAGGATCCGGAATGTAATGTCTGTGAGTGTGGTGGAGACAGATTCACACAGCGAGTGGTTAGGATCCGGAATGTTCTGTCTGAGAGTGTGGTGGAGACAGATTCACACAGCGAGTGGTTAGGATCCGGAATGTTCTGTCTGAGAGTGTGGTGGAGACAGATTCACACAGCGAGTGGTTAGGATTTAGAATGTTCTGCCTGAGTGTTATAGAGACAGATTTACACAGGGAGTGTTTACGAACTGGAATGTACTGTCTGAGAGTGTGGTGGAGCCAGATGCACACAGCGAGTGGTTATGATTCGTAATGTTCTGTCTGAGAGTGTGATGGAGACAGATTCACACAGCGAGTGTTTAGGATCCGGAATGTTCTGTCTGAGAGTGTGGTGGAGACAGATTCACACAGCGAGTGGTTAGGATCCGGAATGTACTGTCTGAGAGTGTAGTGGAGGCAGATTCACGCAGTGAGTACTTAGGATCCGGAATGTTCTGTCTGAGAGTGTGGTGGAGGCAGATTCACACAGCGAGTGGTTAGGATCCGGAATGTTCTGTCTGAGAGTGTGGTGGAGACAGATTCACACAGCGAGTGGTTAGGATCCGGAATGTTCTGTCTGAGAGTGTGGTGGAGACAGATTCACACAGCGAGAGGTTAGGATCCAGAATGTTCTGTCTGAGAGTGTGGTGGAGACAGATTCACACAGCGAGTGGTTAGGATCCGGAATGTACTGTCTGAGAGTGTGGTGGAGGCAGATTCACGCAGTGAGTAGTTAGGATCCGGAATGTTCTGTCTGTGAGTGTGGTGGAGACAGATTCACACAGCGAGTGGTTAGGATCCGGAATGTTCTGTCTGAGAGTGTGGTGGAGGCAGATTCACACAGCGAGTGGTTAGGATCCGGAATGTTCTGTCTGAGAGTGTGGTGGAGACAGATTCACACAGCGAGTGGTTAGGATCCGGAATGTACTGTCTGAGAGTGTGGTGGAGGCAGATTCACGCAGTGAGTAGTTAGGATCCGGAATGTTCTGTCTGAGAGTGTGGTGGAGGCAGATTCACACAGCGAGTGGTTAGGATCCGGAATGTTCTGTCTGAGAGTGCGGTGGAGACAGATTCACACAGCGAGTGGTTAGGATCCGGAATGTTCTGTCTGAGAGGGTGGTGGAGACAGATTCACACAGTGAGTGGTTAGGATCCGTAATGTTCTGTCTGAGAGTGTGGTGGAGGCAGATTCACACAGCGAGTGGTTAGGATCCGGAATGTTCTGTCTGAGAGTGTGGTGGAGACAGATTCACACAGCGAGTGGTTAGGATCCGGAATGTTCTCTCTGAGAGTGTGGTGGAGGCAGATTCACACAGCGAGTGGTTAGGATCCGGAATGTTCTGTCTGAGAGTGAGGTGGAGACAGATTCAAACAGTGAGTGGTTAGGATCCGTAATGTTCTGTCTGAGAGTGTGGTGGAGTCAGATTCACACAACGAGTGGTTAGGATCCAGAATGTTCTGTCTGAGAGTGTGGTGGAGACAGATTCAGACAACGAGTGGTTAGGATCCGGAATGTACTGTCTGTGAGTGTGGTGGAGACAGATTCACACAGCGAGTGGTTCGAATCGGGAATGTTCTGTCTGAGAGTGTGGTGTAGACAGATTCAGACAACGAGTGGTTAGGATCCGGAATGTAATGTCTGTGAGTGTGGTGGAGACAGATTCACACAGCGAGTGGTTAGGATCCGGAATGTTCTGTCTGAGAGTGTGGTGGAGGCAGATTCACACAGCGAGTGGTTAGGATCCGGAATGTTCTGTCTGAGAGTGTGGTGGAGCCAGATTCAGACAACGAGTGGTTAGGATCCGGAATGTTCTGTCTGTGATTGTGGTGAAGGGAGATTCACACAGCGAGTGGTTAGAATCGGGAATGTTCTGTCTGAGAGTGTGGTGGAGGCAGATTCACACAGCGAGTGGTTAGGATCCGGAATGTTCTGTCTGAGAGTGTGGTGGAGACAGATTCACACAGCGAGTGGTTAGGATCCGGAATGTACTGTTTGTGAGTGTGGTGGAGACAGATTCACACAGCGAGTGGTTAGGATCCGGAATGTAATGTCTGTGAGTGTGGTGGAGACAGATTCACACAGCGAGTGGTTAGGATCCGGAATGTACTGTCTGTGAGTGTGGTGGAGACAGATTCACACAGCGAGTGGTTAGGATCCGGAATGTTCTGTCTGAGAGAGTGGTGGAGACAGATTCACACAGCGAGTGGTTAGGATCCGGAATGTACTGTCTGTGAGTGAGGTGGAGACAGATTCACGCAGCGAGTGGTTAGGATCCGGAATGTTCTGTCTGAGAGTGTGGTGGAGACAGATTCACACAGCGAGTGGTTAGGATCCGGAATGTTCTGTCTGAGAGTGTGGTGGAGACAGATTCACACAGCGAGTGGTTAGGATTTAGAATGTTCTGCCTGAGTGTTATAGAGACAGATTTACACAGGGAGTGTTTACGAACTGGAATGTACTGTCTGAGAGTGTGGTGGAGCCAGATGCACACAGCGAGTGGTTATGATTCGTAATGTTCTGTCTGAGAGTGTGATGGAGACAGATTCACACAGCGAGTGTTTAGGATCCGGAATGTTCTGTCTGAGAGTGTGGTGGAGACAGATTCACACAGCGAGTGGTTAGGATCCGGAATGTACTGTCTGAGAGTGTAGTGGAGGCAGATTCACGCAGTGAGTACTTAGGATCCGGAATGTTCTGTCTGAGAGTGTGGTGGAGGCAGATTCACACAGCGAGTGGTTAGGATCCGGAATGTACTGTCTGAGAGTGTGGTGGAGGCAGATTCACGCAGTGAGTAGTTAGGATCCGGAATGTTCTGTCTGAGAGTGTGGTGGAGACAGATTCACGCAGTGAGTAGTTAGGATCCGGAATGTTCTGTCTGTGAGTGTGGTGGAGGCAGATTCACACAGCGAGTGGTTAGGATCCGGAATGTTCTGTCTGTGAGTGTGGTGGAGGCAGATTCACACAGCGAGTGGTTAGGATCCGGAATGTTCTGTCTGAGAGTGTGGTGGAGACAGATTCACGCAGTGAGTAGTTAGGATCCGGAATGTTCTGTCTGAGAGTGTGGTGGAGGCAGATTCACACAGCGAGTGGTTAGGATCCGGAATGTTCTGTCTGTGAGTGTGGTGGAGACAGATTCACACAGCGAGTGGTTAGGATCCGGAGTGTACTGTCTGAGAGTGTGGTGGAGACAGATTCACACAGCGAGTGGTTAGGATCCGGAATGTTCTGTCTGAGAGTGTGGTGGAGGCAGATTCACACAGCGAGTGGTTAGGATCCAGAATGTTCTGTCTGTGAGTGTGGCGGAGGCAGATTCACACAGCGAATGGTTAGGATCCGGAATGTTCTGTCTGAGAGTGTGGTGGAGGCAGATTCACACAGCGAGTGGTTAGGATCCAGAATGTTCTGTCTGTGAGTGTGGCGGAGGCAGATTCACACAGCGAGTGGTTAGGATCTGGAATGTTCTGTCTGAGAGTGTGGTGGAGGCAGATTCACACAGCGAGTAGTTAGGATCTGGAATTATCCTAGAATTTCGGCGGGAGCGGGTGCAGGGGCTGCCGGGAGGTGAGTATTTGAGTTTCCAACACTTACCTGGTCCCGTTTCTGTTCTTCTTTTCTGTTTTATTTTTTATTTTATTTTTTTAAGGCGGGAACCGGAAGTTCAACCCGCGGACATCTGGTAAGGTCCCCCCCCCCCACCCCCCACCAATACATTCTGGTGGAGAGGAAACCCGAGACACTACACGTGAAGTGTCTCCCACCAGCCCTCCTCCTCTGACCTAATAATAAAACCCATTGGTTTGGATGAACTTCGGATCATTCGGGAGGCAGAAGGGGTCATAGATAGCAGCTTCAGGGAATTAATTACACCAAAGATTGGAGATAGATGAGTTACTGTAAGAGGGACTGGGAAGAAGCAGTCAGTGCAGGGATCCCCTGCGGTCGTTTCCCTGAGTAACAAGTATACCGCGGTGGATACTTGTGGTGGGGGGGACTTAACAGGGGTGAGCCATGGGGTACGGGCCTCTGGCACGGAGTCTGTCCCTGTTGCTCAGAAGGGAATGGGGGAGAGGAGCAGAGCATTAGTAATTGGGGACTCGATAGTCAGGGGCACAGATGGGAGATTTTGTGGGAGCGAGAGAAACTCACGTTTGGTATGTTGCCTCCCAGGTGCAAGGGTACGTGATGTCTCGGATCGTGTTTTCCGGGTCCTTAGGGGGGAGGGGGAGCAGCCCCAAGTCGTGGTCCACATTGGCACTAACGACATAGGTAGGAAAGGGGACAAGGATGTCAGGCAGGCTTTCAGGGAGCTAGGATGGAAGCTCAGAATGAGAACAAACAGAGTTGTTATCTCTGGGTTGTTGCCCGTGCCACGTGATAATGAGGTGAGCAATAGGGAGAGAGAGCAAGTAAACACGTGGCTACAGGGATGGTGCAGGCGGGAGGGATTCAGATTTCTGGATAACTGGGGCTCTTTCTGGGGAAGGTGGGACCTCTACAGACAGGATGGTCTACATCTGAACCTGAGGGGCACAAATATCCTGCGGGGGAGATTTGTTACTGCTCTTTGGGGTGGTTTAAACTAATGGAGCAGGGGCATGGGAACCTGGATTGTAATTTTAGGGTACGGGAGATTGAGAGTATAGAGGTCAGGAGCACAGATTTGACTTTGCAGGAGGGGGCAATTGTTCAGGTAGGTGGTTTGAAGTGTGTCTACTTCAATGCCAGGAGTATACGAAATAAGGTAGGGGAACTGGCAGCATGGGTTGGTACCTGGGACTTCGATGTTGTGGCCATTTCGGAGACATGGATAGAGCAGGGACAGGAATGGATGTTGCAGGTTCCGGGGTTTAGGTGTTTTAGTAAGCTCAGAGAAGGAGGCAAAAGAGGGGGAGGTGTGGCGCTGCTAGTCAAGAACAGTATTACGGTGGCGGAGAGGATGCTAGATGGGGACTCTTCGTCCGAGGTCGTATGGGCTGAGGTTAGAAACAGGAAAGGCGAGGTCACCCTGTTGGGAGTTTTCGATAGGCCTCCAAATAGTTCTAGGGATGTAGAGGAAAGGATGGCGAAGATGATTCTGGATAAGAGCGAAAGTAACAGGGTAGTTATTATGGGAGACTTTAACTTTCCAAATATTGACTGGAAAAGATATAGTTCGAGTACATTAGATGGGCCGTTTTTTGTACAGTGTGTGCAGGAGGGTTTCCTGACACAATATGTTGACAAGCCAACAAGAGGCAAGGCCACTTTAGATTTGGTTTGGGGTAATGAACCAGGCCAGGTGTTGGATTTGGAGGTAGGTGAGTACTTTGGGGACAGTTACCACAATTCGGTGACGTTTACGTTAATGATGGAAAGGGATAAGTATACCCCGCAGGGCAAGAGTTATAGCTGGGGGAAGGGCAATTATGATGCCATTAGACATGACTTGGGGAGGGTAGGTTGGAGAAGTAGGCTGCAAGTGTTGGGCACACTGGATATGTGTAGTTTGTTCAAGGAACAGCTACTGCCTGTTCTTGATAAATACGTACCGGTCAGGCAGGGAGGAAGGCGTCGAGCGAGGGAACCGTTGTTTACCAAAGAAGTGGAATCTCTTGTTAAGAGGAAGAAGGAGGCCTATGTGAAGATGAGGTGTGAAGTTTCAGTTGGGGCGCTTAATAGTTACAAGGTAGCGAGGAAGGATCTAAAGAGAGAGTTAAGGCGAGCAAGGAGGGGACATGAGAAGTATTTGGCAGGTAGGATCAAGGAAAACCCAATAGCTTTCTATAGGAATGTCAGGAATAAAAGAATGACTAGGGTAAGAGTAGGGCCAGTCAAGGACAGGGATGGGAAGTTGTGTGTGGAGTCTGAAGAGATAGGCGAGATACTAAATGAATATCTTTCGTCAGTATTCACTCAGGAAAAAGATAATGTTGTGGAGGAGAATGCTGAGACCCAGGCTCTTCGAATAGATGGCATTGAGGTACGGAGGGAAGAGGTGTTGGCAATTCTGGACAGGCTGAAAATAGATAAGTCCCCGGGGCCTGATGGGATTTATCCTAGGATTCTCTGGGAAGCCAGGGAAGAGATTGCTGAGCCTTTGGCTTTGATTTTTATGTCATCGTTGGCTTCAGGAATAGTGCCAGAGGACTGGAGGATAGCAAATGTGGTCCCTTTGTTCAAGAAGGGGAGCAGAGACAACCCCAGCAACTATAGACCGGTGAGCCTCACGTCTTTTGTGGGTAAAGTCTTGCAGGGGATTATAAGAGACAAGATTTATAATCATCTAGATGGGAATAATATGATCAGGGATAGTCAGCATGGCTTTGTGAAGGGTAGGTCATGCCTCACAAACCTTATCGAGTTCTTTGAGAAGGTGGCTGAACAGGTAGACGAGGGTAGAGCAGTTGATGTGGTGTATATGGATTTCAGTAAAGCGTTTGATAAGTTTCCCCATGGTAGGCTATTGCATAAAATACGGAGGCTGGGGATTGAGGGTGATTTAGAGATGTGGATCAGAAATTGGCGAGCTGAAAGAAGACAGAGGGTGGTGGTTGATGGGAAATGTTCAGAATGGAGTTCAGTTACAAGTGGAGTACCACAAGGATCTGTTCTGGGGCCGTTGCTATTTGTCATTTTTATCAATGACCTAGAGGAGGGTGCATAAGGGTGGGTGAGTAAATTTGCAGACGACACTAAAGTCGGTGGTGTTGTCGACAGTGCGGAAGGATGTTGCAGGTTACAGAGGGACATAGATAAGCTGCAGAGCTGGGCTGAGAGGTGGCAAATGGAGTTTAATGTAGAGAAGTGTGAGGTGATTCACTTTGGAAGGAATAACAGGAATGCGGAATATTTGGCTAATGGTAAAGTTCTTGGCAGTGTGGATGAGCAGAGGGATCTCGGTGTCCATGAACATAGATCCCTGAAACTTGCCACCCAGGTTGATAGGGTTGTGGAGAAGGCCTATGGTGCGTTGGCCTTTATTGGTAGAGTGATTGAGTTCCAGAGTCATGAGGTCATGTTGCAGCTGTACAAAACTCTGGTACGGCCGCATTTGGAGTATTGCGTACAGTTCTGGTCACCTCATTATAGGAAGGACGTGGAGGCTTTGGAGCGGGTGCAGAGGAGATTTACCAGGATGTTGCCTGGTATGGAGGGAAAATCTTATGAGGAAAGGCTGATGGACTTGAGGTTGTTTTCGTTAGAGAGAAGAAGGTGAAGAGGATACTTAATAGAGGCATACAAAATGATCAGGGGGTTAGATAGGGTGGACAGTGAGAGCCTTCTCCCGCGGATGGAAATGGCTAGCACGAGGGGATGTAGCCTTAAACTGAGGGGTAATAGATACAGGACAGAGGTCAGAGGTAGGTTCTTTACGCAAAGAGTGGTGATGCCGTGGAATGCCCTGCCTGCAGCAGTAGTGAACTCGCCAACATTGAGGGCATTTAAAAGTTTATTGGATAAGCATATGGATGATAGTGGCATAGTGTAGGTTAGATGGCTTTTGTTTTTTTGACTTCCCATGTCGGTGCAACATCGTGGGCCGAAGGGCCTGTACTGCGCTGTATCATTCTATGTTCTATGTTCTGTCTGAGAGTGGTGGAGACAGATTCACAAAACGAGTGGTTAGGATCCGGAATGTTCTGTCTGAGAGTGTGGTGGAGGCAGATTCACACAGCAAGTGGTTAGGATCTGGAATGTTCTGTCTGAGAGTGTGGTGGAGGCAGATTCACACAGCGAGTGGTTAGGATCCGGAATGTACTGTCTGAGAGTGTGGTGGAGACAGATTCACACAGCGAGTGGTTAGGATCCGGAGTGTACTGTCTGTGAGTGTGGTGGAGACAGATTCACACAACGAGTGGTTAGGATCCGGAATGTTCTGTCTGAGAGTGTGGTGGAGACAGATTCACACAACGAGTGGTTAGGATCCGGAATGTTCTGTCTGAGAGTGTGGTGGAGGCAGATTCACACAGTGAGCGGTTAGGATCTGGAATGTTCTGTCTGAGAGTGTGGTGGAGGCAGATTCACACAGCGAGTAGTTAGGATCTGGAATTATCCTAGAATTTCGGCGGGAGCGGGTGCAGGGGCTGCCGGGAGGTGAGTATTTGAGTTTCCAACACTTACCTGGTCCCGTTTCTGTTCTTCTTTTCTGTTTTATTTTTTATTTTATTTTTTTAAGGCGAGAACCGGAAGTTCAACCCGCGGACATCTGGTAAGGCCCCCCCCCCCCCCACCCCCCACCAATACATTCTGGTGGAGAGGAAACCCGAGACACTACACGTGAAGTGTCTCCCACCAGCCCTCCTCCTCTAACCTAATAATAAAACCCATTGGTTTGGATGAACTTCGGATCATTCGGGAGGCAGAAGGGGTCATAGATAGCAGCTTCAGGGAATTAATTACACCAAAGATTGGAGATAGATGAGTTACTGTAAGAGGGACTGGGAAGAAGCAGTCAGTGCAGGGATCCCCTGCGGTCGTTTCCCTGAGTAACAAGTATACCGCGGTGGATACTTGTGGTGGGGGGGACTTAACAGGGGTAAGCCATGGGGTACGGGCCTCTGGCACGGAGTCTGTCCCTGTTGCTCAGACGGGAATGGGGGAGAGGAGCAGAGCATTAGTAATTGGGGACTCGATAGTCAGGGGCACAGATAGGAGATTTTGTGGGAGCGAGAGAAACTCACGTTTGGTATGTTGCCTCCCAGGTGCAAGGGTACGTGATGTCTCGGATCGTGTTTTCCGGGTCCTTAGGGGGGAGGGGGAGCAGCCCCAAGTCGTGGTCCACATTGGCACTAACGACATAGGTAGGAAAGGGGACAAGGATGTCAGGCAGGCTTTCAGGGAGCTAGGATGGAAGCTCAGAATGAGAACAAACAGAGTTGTTATCTCTGGGTTGTTGCCCGTGCCACGTGATAATGAGGTGAGCAATAGGGAGAGAGAGCAAGTAAACACGTGGCTACAGGGATGGTGCAGGCGGGAGGGATTCAGATTTCTGGATAACTGGGGCTCTTTCTGGGGAAGGTGGGACCTCTACAGACAGGATGGTCTACATCTGAACCTGAGGGGCACAAATATCCTGCGGGGGAGATTTGTTAGTGCTCTTTGGGGGGGTTTAAACTAATGGAGCAGGGGCATGGGAACCTGGATTGTAATTTTAGGGTACGGGAGATTGAGAGTATAGAGGTCAGGAGCACAGATTTGACTTTGCAGGAGGGGGCCATTGTTCAGGTAGGTGGTTTGAAGTGTGTCTACTTCAATGCCAGGAGTATACGAAATAAGGTAGGGGAACTGGCAGCATGGGTTGGTACCTGGGACTTCGATGTTGTGGCCATTTCGGAGACATGGATAGAGCAGGGACAGGAATGGATGTTGCAGGTTCCGGGGTTTAGGTGTTTTAGTAAGCTCAGAGAAGGAGGCAAAAGAGGGGGAGGTGTGGCGCTGCTAGTCAAGAACAGTATTACGGTGGCGGAGAGGATGCTAGATGGGGACTCTTCGTCCGAGGTCGTATGGGCTGAGGTTAGAAACAGGAAAGGCGAGGTCACCCTGTTGGGAGTTTTCGATAGGCCTCCAAATAGTTCTAGGGATGTAGAGGAAAGGATGGCGAAGATGATTCTGGATAAGAGCGAAAGTAACAGGGTAGTTATTATGGGAGACTTTAACTTTCCAAATATTGACTGGAAAAGATATAGTTCGAGTACATTAGATGGGCCGTTTTTTGTACAGTGTGTGCAGGAGGGTTTCCTGACACAATATGTTGACAAGCCAACAAGAGGCGAGGCCACTTTAGATTTGGTTTGGGGTAATGAACCAGGCCAGGTGTTGGATTTGGAGGTAGGTGAGTACTTTGGGGACAGTTACCACAATTCGGTGACGTTTACGTTAATGATGGAAAGGGATAAGTATACCCCGCAGGGCAAGAGTTATAGCTGGGGGAAGGGCAATTATGATGCCATTAGACATGACTTGGGGAGGGTAGGTTGGAGAAGTAGGCTGCAAGTGTTGGGCACACTGGATATGTGTAGTTTGTTCAAGGAACAGCTACTGCCTGTTCTTGATAAATACGTACCGGTCAGGCAGGGAGGAAGGCGTCGAGCGAGGGAACCGTTGTTTACCAAAGAAGTGGAATCTCTTGTTAAGAGGAAGAAGGAGGCCTATGTGAAGATGAGGTGTGAAGTTTCAGTTGGGGCGCTTAATAGTTACAAGGTAGCGAGGAAGGATCTAAAGAGAGAGTTAAGGCGAGCAAGGAGGGGACATGAGAAGTATTTGGCAGGTAGGATCAAGGAAAACCCAATAGCTTTCTATAGGAATGTCAGGAATAAAAGAATGACTAGGGTAAGAGTAGGGCCAGTCAAGGACAGGGATGGGAAGTTGTGTGTGGAGTCTGAAGAGATAGGCGAGATACTAAATGAATATCTTTCGTCAGTATTCACTCAGGAAAAAGATAATGTTGTGGAGGAGAATGCTGAGACCCAGGCTCTTCGAATAGATGGCATTGAGGTACGGAGGGAAGAGGTGTTGGCAATTCTGGACAGGCTGAAAATAGATAAGTCCCCGGGGCCTGATGGGATTTATCCTAGGATTCTCTGGGAAGCCAGGGAAGAGATTGCTGAGCCTTTGGCTTTGATTTTTATGTCATCGTTGGCTTCAGGAATAGTGCCAGAGGACTGGAGGATAGCAAATGTGGTCCCTTTGTTCAAGAAGGGGAGCAGAGACAACCCCAGCAACTATAGACCGGTGAGCCTCACGTCTTTTGTGGGTAAAGTCTTGCAGGGGATTATAAGAGACAAGATTTATAATCATCTAGATGGGAATAATATGATCAGGGATAGTCAGCATGGCTTTGTGAAGGGTAGGTCATGCCTCACAAACCTTATCGAGTTCTTTGAGAAGGTGGCTGAACAGGTAGACGAGGGTAGAGCAGTTGATGTGGTGTATATGGATTTCAGTAAAGCGTTTGATAAGTTTCCCCACGGTAGGCTATTGCATAAAATACGGAGGCTGGGGATTGAGGGTGATTTAGAGATGTGGATCAGAAATTGGCGAGCTGAAAGAAGACAGAGGGTGGTGGTTGATGGGAAATGTTCAGAATGGAGTTCAGTTACAAGTGGAGTACCACAAGGATCTGTTCTGGGGCCGTTGCTATTTGTCATTTTTATCAATGACCTAGAGGAGGGTGCATAAGGGTGGGTGAGTAAATTTGCAGACGACACTAAAGTCGGTGGTGTTGTCGACAGTGCGGAAGGATGTTGCAGGTTACAGAGGGACATAGATAAGCTGCAGAGCTGGGCTGAGAGGTGGCAAATGGAGTTTAATGTAGAGAAGTGTGAGGTGATTCACTTTGGAAGGAATAACAGGAATGCGGAATATTTGGCTAATGGTAAAGTTCTTGGCAGTGTGGATGAGCAGAGGGATCTCGGTGTCCATGAACATAGATCCCTGAAACTTGCCACCCAGGTTGATAGGGTTGTGGAGAAGGCCTATGGTGCGTTGGCCTTTATTGGTAGAGTGATTGAGTTCCAGAGTCATGAGGTCATGTTGCAGCTGTACAAAACTCTGGTACGGCCGCATTTGGAGTATTGCGTACAGTTCTGGTCACCTCATTATAGGAAGGACGTGGAGGCTTTGGAGCGGGTGCAGAGGAGATTTACCAGGATGTTGCCTGGTATGGAGGGAAAATCTTATGAGGAAAGGCTGATGGACTTGAGGTTGTTTTCGTTAGAGAGAAGAAGGTGAAGAGGATACTTAATAGAGGCATACAAAATGATCAGGGGGTTAGATAGGGTGGACAGTGAGAGCCTTCTCCCGCGGATGGAAATGGCTAGCACGAGAGGATGTAGCCTTAAACTGAGGGGTAATAGATACAGGACAGAGGTCAGAGGTAGGTTCTTTACGCAAAGAGTGGTGATGCCGTGGAATGCCCTGCCTGCAACAGTAGTGAACTCGCCAACATTGAGGGCATTTAAAAGTTTATTGGATAAGCATATGGATGATAGTGGCATAGTGTAGGTTAGATGGCTTTTGTTTTTTTGACTTCCCATGTCGGTGCAACATCGTGGGCCGAAGGGCCTGTACTGCGCTGTATCATTCTATGTTCTATGTTCTGTCTGAGAGTGGTGGAGACAGATTCACAAAACGAGTGGTTAGGATCTGGAATGTTCTGTCTGAGAGTGTGGTGGAGACAGATTCACACAGCGAGCGGTTAGGATCTGGAATGTACTGTCTGAGAGTGTGGTGGAGACAGATTCACACAGCGAGTGGTTAGGATCCGGAATGTACTGTCCGAGAGTGTGGTGGAGGCAGATTCACACAGCAAGTGGTTAGGATCTGGAATGTTCTGTCTGAGAGTGTGGTGGAGGCAGATTCACACAGCGAGTGGTTAGGATCCGGAATGTACTGTCTGAGAGTGTGGTGGAGACAGATTCACACAGCGAGTGGTTAGGATCCGGAGTGTACTGTCTGTGAGTGTGGTGGAGACAGATTCACACAACGAGTGGTTAGGATCCGGAATGTTCTGTCTGAGAGTGTGGTGGAGACAGATTCACACAACGAGTGGTTAGGATCCGGAATGTTCTGTCTGAGAGTGTGGTGGAGGCAGATTCACACAGTGAGCGGTTAGGATCTGGAATGTTCTGTCTGAGAGTGTGGTGGAGGCAGATTCACACAGCGAGTAGTTAGGATCTGGAATTATCCTAGAATTTCGGCGGGAGCGGGTGCAGGGGCTGCCGGGAGGTGAGTATTTGAGTTTCCAACACTTACCTGGTCCCGTTTCTGTTCTTCTTTTCTGTTTTATTTTTTATTTTATTTTTTTAAGGCGAGAACCGGAAGTTCAACCCGCGGACATCTGGTAAGGCCCCCCCCCCCCCCCCCCCACCCCCCACCAATACATTCTGGTGGAGAGGAAACCCGAGACACTACACGTGAAGTGTCTCCCACCAGCCCTCCTCCTCTAACCTAATAATAAAACCCATTGGTTTGGATGAACTTCGGATCATTCGGGAGGCAGAAGGGGTCATAGATAGCAGCTTCAGGGAATTAATTACACCAAAGATTGGAGATAGATGAGTTACTGTAAGAGGGACTGGGAAGAAGCAGTCAGTGCAGGGATCCCCTGCGGTCGTTTCCCTGAGTAACAAGTATACCGCGGTGGATACTTGTGGTGGGGGGGACTTAACAGGGGTAAGCCATGGGGTACGGGCCTCTGGCACGGAGTCTGTCCCTGTTGCTCAGAAGGGAATGGGGGAGAGGAGCAGAGCATTAGTAATTGGGGACTCGATAGTCAGGGGCACAGATAGGAGATTTTGTGGGAGCGAGAGAAACTCACGTTTGGTATGTTGCCTCCCAGGTGCAAGGGTACGTGATGTCTCGGATCGTGTTTTCCGGGTCCTTAGGGGGGAGGGGGAGCAGCCCCAAGTCGTGGTCCACATTGGCACTAACGACATAGGTAGGAAAGGGGACAAGGATGTCAGGCAGGCTTTCAGGGAGCTAGGATGGAAGCTCAGAATGAGAACAAACAGAGTTGTTATCTCTGGGTTGTTGCCCGTGCCACGTGATAATGAGGTGAGCAATAGGGAGAGAGAGCAAGTAAACACGTGGCTACAGGGATGGTGCAGGCGGGAGGGATTCAGATTTCTGGATAACTGGGGCTCTTTCTGGGGAAGGTGGGACCTCTACAGACAGGATGGTCTACATCTGAACCTGAGGGGCACAAATATCCTGCGGGGGAGATTTGTTAGTGCTCTTTGGGGGGGTTTAAACTAATGGAGCAGGGGCATGGGAACCTGGATTGTAATTTTAGGGTACGGGAGATTGAGAGTATAGAGGTCAGGAGCACAGATTTGACTTTGCAGGAGGGGGCCATTGTTCAGGTAGGTGGTTTGAAGTGTGTCTACTTCAATGCCAGGAGTATACGAAATAAGGTAGGGGAACTGGCAGCATGGGTTGGTACCTGGGACTTCGATGTTGTGGCCATTTCGGAGACATGGATAGAGCAGGGACAGGAATGGATGTTGCAGGTTCCGGGGTTTAGGTGTTTTAGTAAGCTCAGAGAAGGAGGCAAAAGAGGGGGAGGTGTGGCGCTGCTAGTCAAGAACAGTATTACGGTGGCGGAGAGGATGCTAGATGGGGACTCTTCGTCCGAGGTCGTATGGGCTGAGGTTAGAAACAGGAAAGGCGAGGTCACCCTGTTGGGAGTTTTCGATAGGCCTCCAAATAGTTCTAGGGATGTAGAGGAAAGGATGGCGAAGATGATTCTGGATAAGAGCGAAAGTAACAGGGTAGTTATTATGGGAGACTTTAACTTTCCAAATATTGACTGGAAAAGATATAGTTCGAGTACATTAGATGGGCCGTTTTTTGTACAGTGTGTGCAGGAGGGTTTCCTGACACAATATGTTGACAAGCCAACAAGAGGCGAGGCCACTTTAGATTTGGTTTGGGGTAATGAACCAGGCCAGGTGTTGGATTTGGAGGTAGGTGAGTACTTTGGGGACAGTTACCACAATTCGGTGACGTTTACGTTAATGATGGAAAGGGATAAGTATACCCCGCAGGGCAAGAGTTATAGCTGGGGGAAGGGCAATTATGATGCCATTAGACATGACTTGGGGAGGGTAGGTTGGAGAAGTAGGCTGCAAGTGTTGGGCACACTGGATATGTGTAGTTTGTTCAAGGAACAGCTACTGCCTGTTCTTGATAAATACGTACCGGTCAGGCAGGGAGGAAGGCGTCGAGCGAGGGAACCGTTGTTTACCAAAGAAGTGGAATCTCTTGTTAAGAGGAAGAAGGAGGCCTATGTGAAGATGAGGTGTGAAGTTTCAGTTGGGGCGCTTAATAGTTACAAGGTAGCGAGGAAGGATCTAAAGAGAGAGTTAAGGCGAGCAAGGAGGGGACATGAGAAGTATTTGGCAGGTAGGATCAAGGAAAACCCAATAGCTTTCTATAGGAATGTCAGGAATAAAAGAATGACTAGGGTAAGAGTAGGGCCAGTCAAGGACAGGGATGGGAAGTTGTGTGTGGAGTCTGAAGAGATAGGCGAGATACTAAATGAATATCTTTCGTCAGTATTCACTCAGGAAAAAGATAATGTTGTGGAGGAGAATGCTGAGACCCAGGCTCTTCGAATAGATGGCATTGAGGTACGGAGGGAAGAGGTGTTGGCAATTCTGGACAGGCTGAAAATAGATAAGTCCCCGGGGCCTGATGGGATTTATCCTAGGATTCTCTGGGAAGCCAGGGAAGAGATTGCTGAGCCTTTGGCTTTGATTTTTATGTCATCGTTGGCTTCAGGAATAGTGCCAGAGGACTGGAGGATAGCAAATGTGGTCCCTTTGTTCAAGAAGGGGAGCAGAGACAACCCCAGCAACTATAGACCGGTGAGCCTCACGTCTTTTGTGGGTAAAGTCTTGCAGGGGATTATAAGAGACAAGATTTATAATCATCTAGATGGGAATAATATGATCAGGGATAGTCAGCATGGCTTTGTGAAGGGTAGGTCATGCCTCACAAACCTTATCGAGTTCTTTGAGAAGGTGGCTGAACAGGTAGACGAGGGTAGAGCAGTTGATGTGGTGTATATGGATTTCAGTAAAGCGTTTGATAAGTTTCCCCACGGTAGGCTATTGCATAAAATACGGAGGCTGGGGATTGAGGGTGATTTAGAGATGTGGATCAGAAATTGGCGAGCTGAAAGAAGACAGAGGGTGGTGGTTGATGGGAAATGTTCAGAATGGAGTTCAGTTACAAGTGGAGTACCACAAGGATCTGTTCTGGGGCCGTTGCTATTTGTCATTTTTATCAATGACCTAGAGGAGGGTGCATAAGGGTGGGTGAGTAAATTTGCAGACGACACTAAAGTCGGTGGTGTTGTCGACAGTGCGGAAGGATGTTGCAGGTTACAGAGGGACATAGATAAGCTGCAGAGCTGGGCTGAGAGGTGGCAAATGGAGTTTAATGTAGAGAAGTGTGAGGTGATTCACTTTGGAAGGAATAACAGGAATGCGGAATATTTGGCTAATGGTAAAGTTCTTGGCAGTGTGGATGAGCAGAGGGATCTCGGTGTCCATGAACATAGATCCCTGAAACTTGCCACCCAGGTTGATAGGGTTGTGGAGAAGGCCTATGGTGCGTTGGCCTTTATTGGTAGAGTGATTGAGTTCCAGAGTCATGAGGTCATGTTGCAGCTGTACAAAACTCTGGTACGGCCGCATTTGGAGTATTGCGTACAGTTCTGGTCACCTCATTATAGGAAGGACGTGGAGGCTTTGGAGCGGGTGCAGAGGAGATTTACCAGGATGTTGCCTGGTATGGAGGGAAAATCTTATGAGGAAAGGCTGATGGACTTGAGGTTGTTTTCGTTAGAGAGAAGAAGGTGAAGAGGATACTTAATAGAGGCATACAAAATGATCAGGGGGTTGGATAGGGTGGACAGTGAGAGCCTTCTCCCGCGGATGGAAATGGCTAGCACGAGGGGATGTAGCCTTAAACTGAGGGGTAATAGATACAGGACAGAGGTCAGAGGTAGGTTCTTTACGCAAAGAGTGGTGATGCCGTGGAATGCCCTGCCTGCAACAGTAGTGAACTCGCCAACATTGAGGGCATTTAAAAGTTTATTGGATAAGCATATGGATGATAGTGGCATAGTGTAGGTTAGATGGCTTTTGTTTTTTTGACTTCCCATGTCGGTGCAACATCGTGGGCCGAAGGGCCTGTACTGCGCTGTATCATTCTATGTTCTATGTTCTGTCTGAGAGTGGTGGAGACAGATTCACAAAACGAGTGGTTAGGATCTGGAATGTTCTGTCTGAGAGTGTGGTGGAGACAGATTCACACAGCGAGCGGTTAGGATCTGGAATGTACTGTCTGAGAGTGTGGTGGAGACAGATTCACACAGCGAGTGGTTAGGATCCGGAATGTACTGTCCGAGAGTGTGGTGGAGGCAGATTCACACAGCAAGTGGTTAGGATCTGGAATGTTCTGTCTGAGAGTGTGGTGGAGGCAGATTCACACAGCGAGTGGTTAGGATCCGGAATGTACTGTCTGAGAGTGTGGTGGAGACAGATTCACACAGCGAGTGGTTAGGATCCGGAGTGTACTGTCTGTGAGTGTGGTGGAGACAGATTCACACAACGAGTGGTTAGGATCCGGAATGTTCTGTCTGAGAGTGTGGTGGAGACAGATTCACACAACGAGTGGTTAGGATCCGGAATGTTCTGTCTGAGAGTGTGGTGGAGGCAGATTCACACAGTGAGCGGTTAGGATCTGGAATGTTCTGTCTGAGAGTGTGGTGGAGGCAGATTCACACAGCGAGTAGTTAGGATCTGGAATTATCCTAGAATTTCGGCGGGAGCGGGTGCAGGGGCTGCCGGGAGGTGAGTATTTGAGTTTCCAACACTTACCTGGTCCCGTTTCTGTTCTTCTTTTCTGTTTTATTTTTTATTTTATTTTTTTAAGGCGAGAACCGGAAGTTCAACCCGCGGACATCTGGTAAGGCCCCCCCCCCCCCCCCCCCCCCCCCCCCCCCCCACCCCCCACCAATACATTCTGGTGGAGAGGAAACCCGAGACACTACACGTGAAGTGTCTCCCACCAGCCCTCCTCCTCTAACCTAATAATAAAACCCATTGGTTTGGATGAACTTCGGATCATTCGGGAGGCAGAAGGGGTCATAGATAGCAGCTTCAGGGAATTAATTACACCAAAGATTGGAGATAGATGAGTTACTGTAAGAGGGACTGGGAAGAAGCAGTCAGTGCAGGGATCCCCTGCGGTCGTTTCCCTGAGTAACAAGTATACCGCGGTGGATACTTGTGGTGGGGGGGACTTAACAGGGGTAAGCCATGGGGTACGGGCCTCTGGCACGGAGTCTGTCCCTGTTGCTCAGAAGGGAATGGGGGAGAGGAGCAGAGCATTAGTAATTGGGGACTCGATAGTCAGGGGCACAGATAGGAGATTTTGTGGGAGCGAGAGAAACTCACGTTTGGTATGTTGCCTCCCAGGTGCAAGGGTACGTGATGTCTCGGATCGTGTTTTCCGGGTCCTTAGGGGGGAGGGGGAGCAGCCCCAAGTCGTGGTCCACATTGGCACTAACGACATAGGTAGGAAAGGGGACAAGGATGTCAGGCAGGCTTTCAGGGAGCTAGGATGGAAGCTCAGAATGAGAACAAACAGAGTTGTTATCTCTGGGTTGTTGCCCGTGCCACGTGATAATGAGGTGAGCAATAGGGAGAGAGAGCAAGTAAACACATGGCTACAGGGATGGTGCAGGCGGGAGGGATTCAGATTTCTGGATAACTGGGGCTCTTTCTGGGGAAGGTGGGACCTCTACAGACAGGATGGTCTACATCTGAACCTGAGGGGCACAAATATCCTGCGGGGGAGATTTGTTAGTGCTCTTTGGGGGGGTTTAAACTAATGGAGCAGGGGCATAGGAACCTGGATTGTAATTTTAGGGTACGGGAGATTGAGAGTATAGAGGTCAGGAGCACAGATTTGACTTTGCAGGAGGGGGCCATTGTTCAGGTAGGTGGTTTGAAGTGTGTCTACTTCAATGCCAGGAGTATACGAAATAAGGTAGGGGAACTGGCAGCATGGGTTGGTACCTGGGACTTCGATGTTGTGGCCATTTCGGAGACATGGATAGAGCAGGGACAGGAATGGATGTTGCAGGTTCCGGGGTTTAGGTGTTTTAGTAAGCTCAGAGAAGGAGGCAAAAGAGGGGGAGGTGTGGCGCTGCTAGTCAAGAACAGTATTACGGTGGCGGAGAGGATGCTAGATGGGGACTCTTCGTCCGAGGTCGTATGGGCTGAGGTTAGAAACAGGAAAGGCGAGGTCACCCTGTTGGGAGTTTTCGATAGGCCTCCAAATAGTTCTAGGGATGTAGAGGAAAGGATGGCGAAGATGATTCTGGATAAGAGCGAAAGTAACAGGGTAGTTATTATGGGAGACTTTAACTTTCCAAATATTGACTGGAAAAGATATAGTTCGAGTACATTAGATGGGCCGTTTTTTGTACAGTGTGTGCAGGAGGGTTTCCTGACACAATATGTTGACAAGCCAACAAGAGGCGAGGCCACTTTAGATTTGGTTTGGGGTAATGAACCAGGCCAGGTGTTGGATTTGGAGGTAGGTGAGTACTTTGGGGACAGTTACCACAATTCGGTGACGTTTACGTTAATGATGGAAAGGGATAAGTATACCCCGCAGGGCAAGAGTTATAGCTGGGGGAAGGGCAATTATGATGCCATTAGACATGACTTGGGGAGGGTAGGTTGGAGAAGTAGGCTGCAAGTGTTGGGCACACTGGATATGTGTAGTTTGTTCAAGGAACAGCTACTGCCTGTTCTTGATAAATACGTACCGGTCAGGCAGGGAGGAAGGCGTCGAGCGAGGGAACCGTTGTTTACCAAAGAAGTGGAATCTCTTGTTAAGAGGAAGAAGGAGGCCTATGTGAAGATGAGGTGTGAAGTTTCAGTTGGGGCGCTTAATAGTTACAAGGTAGCGAGGAAGGATCTAAAGAGAGAGTTAAGGCGAGCAAGGAGGGGACATGAGAAGTATTTGGCAGGTAGGATCAAGGAAAACCCAATAGCTTTCTATAGGAATGTCAGGAATAAAAGAATGACTAGGGTAAGAGTAGGGCCAGTCAAGGACAGGGATGGGAAGTTGTGTGTGGAGTCTGAAGAGATAGGCGAGATACTAAATGAATATCTTTCGTCAGTATTCACTCAGGAAAAAGATAATGTTGTGGAGGAGAATGCTGAGACCCAGGCTCTTCGAATAGATGGCATTGAGGTACGGAGGGAAGAGGTGTTGGCAATTCTGGACAGGCTGAAAATAGATAAGTCCCCGGGGCCTGATGGGATTTATCCTAGGATTCTCTGGGAAGCCAGGGAAGAGATTGCTGAGCCTTTGGCTTTGATTTTTATGTCATCGTTGGCTTCAGGAATAGTGCCAGAGGACTGGAGGATAGCAAATGTGGTCCCTTTGTTCAAGAAGGGGAGCAGAGACAACCCCAGCAACTATAGACCGGTGAGCCTCACGTCTTTTGTGGGTAAAGTCTTGCAGGGGATTATAAGAGACAAGATTTATAATCATCTAGATGGGAATAATATGATCAGGGATAGTCAGCATGGCTTTGTGAAGGGTAGGTCATGCCTCACAAACCTTATCGAGTTCTTTGAGAAGGTGGCTGAACAGGTAGACGAGGGTAGAGCAGTTGATGTGGTGTATATGGATTTCAGTAAAGCGTTTGATAAGTTTCCCCACGGTAGGCTATTGCATAAAATACGGAGGCTGGGGATTGAGGGTGATTTAGAGATGTGGATCAGAAATTGGCGAGCTGAAAGAAGACAGAGGGTGGTGGTTGATGGGAAATGTTCAGAATGGAGTTCAGTTACAAGTGGAGTACCACAAGGATCTGTTCTGGGGCCGTTGCTATTTGTCATTTTTATCAATGACCTAGAGGAGGGTGCATAAGGGTGGGTGAGTAAATTTGCAGACGACACTAAAGTCGGTGGTGTTGTCGACAGTGCGGAAGGATGTTGCAGGTTACAGAGGGACATAGATAAGCTGCAGAGCTGGGCTGAGAGGTGGCAAATGGAGTTTAATGTAGAGAAGTGTGAGGTGATTCACTTTGGAAGGAATAACAGGAATGCGGAATATTTGGCTAATGGTAAAGTTCTTGGCAGTGTGGATGAGCAGAGGGATCTCGGTGTCCATGAACATAGATCCCTGAAACTTGCCACCCAGGTTGATAGGGTTGTGGAGAAGGCCTATGGTGCGTTGGCCTTTATTGGTAGAGTGATTGAGTTCCAGAGTCATGAGGTCATGTTGCAGCTGTACAAAACTCTGGTACGGCCGCATTTGGAGTATTGCGTACAGTTCTGGTCACCTCATTATAGGAAGGACGTGGAGGCTTTGGAGCGGGTGCAGAGGAGATTTACCAGGATGTTGCCTGGTATGGAGGGAAAATCTTATGAGGAAAGGCTGATGGACTTGAGGTTGTTTTCGTTAGAGAGAAGAAGGTGAAGAGGATACTTAATAGAGGCATACAAAATGATCAGGGGGTTAGATAGGGTGGACAGTGAGAGCCTTCTCCCGCGGATGGAAATGGCTAGCACGAGGGGATGTAGCCTTAAACTGAGGGGTAATAGATACAGGACAGAGGTCAGAGGTAGGTTCTTTACGCAAAGAGTGGTGATGCCGTGGAATGCCCTGCCTGCAACAGTAGTGAACTCGCCAACATTGAGGGCATTTAAAAGTTTATTGGATAAGCATATGGATGATAGTGGCATAGTGTAGGTTAGATGGCTTTTGTTTTTTTGACTTCCCATGTCGGTGCAACATCGTGGGCCGAAGGGCCTGTACTGCGCTGTATCATTCTATGTTCTATGTTCTGTCTGAGAGTGGTGGAGACAGATTCACAAAACGAGTGGTTAGGATCTGGAATGTTCTGTCTGAGAGTGTGGTGGAGACAGATTCACACAGCGAGCGGTTAGGATCTGGAATGTACTGTCTGAGAGTGTGGTGGAGACAGATTCACACAGCGAGTGGTTAGGATCCGGAATGTACTGTCCGAGAGTGTGGTGGAGGCAGATTCACACAGCAAGTGGTTAGGATCCGGAATGTTCTGTCTGTGAGTGTGGTGGAGACAGATTCACACAGCGAGTGGTTAGGATCCGGAATGTACTGTCCGAGAGTGTGGTGGAGGCAGATTCACACAGCAAGTGGTTAGGATCCGGAATGTTCTGTCTGAGAGTGTGGTGGAGACAGATTCACACAGCAAGTGGTTAGGATCCGGAATGTTCTGTCTGAGAGTGTGGTGGAGACAGATTCACACAGCAAGTGGTTAGGATCTGGAATGTTCTGTCTGTGAGTGTGGTGCAGGTAGATTCACACAGCGGGTGGTTAGGATCTGGAATTTTCTGTCTGAGAGTATGATGTAGACAGTTTCGCACAGCGAGTGGTGAGGGACAGACAGAGTCAGGTATCGAGAAGTTGCCAAGGAGTGTCGATCAAGTTGGAGGGAAGTACCAGGGGCAGTCTGTTAACCACCCATGGTGGGGACTTCAAACCTGTTCAACCACCAAAAGCACCTCCTTCTCAATTAAACCCTCAGATTTTGTCTCATAGATTATCATAGAATTTACAGTGCAGAAGGAGGCCATTCGGCCCATCGAGTCTGCACCGGCTCTTGGAAAGAGCACCCTACCCAAGGCCAACACCTCCACCCTATCCCCATAACTCAGTAACACCACCCAACACTAAAGGCAATTTTGGACACAAAGGGCAATTTTTCATGGCCAATCCACCTAACCTGCACATCTTTGGACTGCGGGAGGAAACCGGAGCACCCGGAGGAAACCCACGCAGACACGGGGAGGATGTGCAGACTCTCACAGACAGTGACCCAGCGGGGAATCAAACCTGGGACCCTGGAGCTGGGAAGCAATTGTGCTAACCACAATGCTACCGTGCTGCCCAGTCTCAGTTAGAGACTGGGGGGAAATGCATGTTGGCCATGTTACAGAAACACGTAAAACTGTTGTGGCCCACGGAATGCCAAGGAGAGTGTGAGCGGAGAAGTCTCCGGCCGTGTTGGAGGACGAATCGGTGCCGGCCAACCCAGATTTTTCCAAACTGCTGAGCTGAGCAGAATCCTCTTGAATCTCTCTCCCAGAAGAGGGGGATTCTCTCTCAAATCTCAGCTTGAACCCCCTTCAGGTACACAGAGCAGTTAGTGAGTACTCAAAACGTGAATACAGAGCTGGGGAGGGGGTCCTTTCCGGTTCCTCTTCCATTAAAAGTACCAGACCTCTCAAAGGCCTCAGGAAAATGCTGCTCTAATATTCTGTGTAACTGAGACAAGTTGTTGGTGAGTCTGCTGAAGCTGACCACATATCAGAAACTCAGCAGGTTTGAAGTGCATCTTCCGTGGGTAACGCTCAGCTCAACACAAGTTGTAACTTGTCCCCAGAGGGGATCCCACAGCCTGAGAATTGGGCCTGAATGGCCCAGCTTGAGGGTCCAAGCCAACCGATGGTTCAACACCTCGCATTCTGAAGAGATCACGGCCTACAAAGACCTCAACCTCAGCAGCAAAGATCCTCAAATATCTCACACCCAGTTTAATCCCCATCATTTTGATCCTTTCCCTTCTCCCCTGTGTGTCTGTCTTGTGTGCATGTGGGTGGCGGGTGGGGCGGTGTTTGGGGAATAGTTAGACTAGTAGATCAGTGTTACATTATTTCCATTATCTGTTCATCTTTTACTCCTTTTATAAATAAACAGTTCTAATGTTTTACTTTCAAATCTGGTGCCTGTAACTCATTGGAGAAGTCAAGGGTCAAAGATCTCAGGAAAATACACAAATTACTGGTTAATTCACTTATGTTGGGACTCTGGGATCTGTGTAGCTGGAACTGACCGTGCACTGGCCCAGGGTGTCGTAACAGAATGTACCGCCGTCCCTTCACTGTCGCTGGGTCACAATCCTGGAACTCCCTCCCTAACAGCAGTACCTACACCACATGGAGTGCAGCGGGTCAAGAAGGCAGCTCACCACCACCTTCTCCAGGGCAGTTAGGGATGGCATCTTGCCAATAAAGTATGAATATAAAACAAAACAGCTCGAGGCGCCACATTGGCAAAAACCCGAGTAAACAAAGGAGACAAAGAATTTAAGTTCTGGAAGATAAGTTCAAGAAGATTCTATCTGAGTAAAACCACATGAGAATCATGGAAACTGTACTTACTGGTTACATTCAGCTGTGATCCATTCCCACTGATATCTCCCCACACGGAGCAGTAATAGACGGCAGTGTCACTGGGCTGCACGTTGCTGATTGTCAGGATGAAGGTTTTATTGGACGTGTCTCGGGAAGGATGGAAACGCTCAGTGAAACCTGGACTCCATCGTGTGTTGTTCTTTATATCATGAGTTAAAACCCTCTCCATATCTTTCCCTGGCCTCTCCCGGTGAACATCGGTGTGTGTCACTGCGGCGTTCCGCATGGTGCAGTGTAACCGTGCAGTCTGACCCTCTGTGACACGTTCCAGACTCGGAGACTGGATAAGGACTGGAGCATTCGCACCTTTTAGAGAAAAATATCAACAAGTTAAACACGAGTCTGAAGGTTCCAAAGTGTTTAAAGGGAATGTTCGGTGTTAAAAAGCGAGAACCAGGGGCGTCATTCTCCGACCCCCTGCCGGGTCGGAGAATGGCCGTTCGCCGCCGTGAATCCCGCCCCCGCCGCCGAAGTCTCCGGTACCGGAGATTGGGCGGGGGAGGGAATTGGGCCGCGACGATTGGCGGGACCTCCCGCTCAATTCTCCGGCCCGGATGGGCCGAAGTCCCGCCCAGAAATTTCCTGTCCCGCCGGCGTAAATTAAAGCTGGTATTTACCGGCGGGACCAGGCGGCGTGGGTGGGCTCCGGGGTCCTGGGGGGAGTGCGGGGCGATCTGACCCCGAGGGGTGCCCCCACGGTGGCCTGGCCCACGATCGGGGCCCACCGATCCGCAGGCAGGCCTGTGCCGTGGGGGCACACTTTTCCTTCCGCCTCCTCCACGGCCTCCACCATGGCGGAGGCGGAAGAGACTCTCCCCACTGCACATGCGCGGGAAACTGTCGGCGGCCGCTGACGCTCCCGCGCATGCGCTGCATTTCCGTGCCAGCTGGCGGGGCAACAAAGGCCGTTTCCGCCAGCTGGCGGGGCGGAAATCCCTCCGGCGCCGGCCTAGCCCCTCAATGTTGGGGCTCGGCCCCCAAAGATGCAGAGCATTCCGCACCTTTGGGCCGGCGCGATGCCCGTCTGATTGGCGCCGTTTTTGGCGCCAGTTGGCGGACATCGCGCCGCTGGGGGAGAATTTCGCCCCAGATTCTAAGACTGAAACGATGGACTGATTCATTCAAATAAAGCAAAATATATTTGTGTGAGTAAATTAAAAATCAGTTGCTTGTTTGTTTAGGATTGAATCTTGTCAAAAAGAGACACATTGTTGAAGTTTTTCATTTTGTACTCATCGAGAAAAACACAGGAATGTTAAATTTCAAAGAATCACAATTTATTCTACAGTGGAAATGGTGCCAATGGGCGGCACTGTAGAGCAGTGGTTGGCACTGTTGCTTCACTGTTCTCGGGTCCCTGGTTCGATTCCCGGCTTGGGTCACTGTCTGTCGGAGTCTGCACATTCTCCCCGTGTCTGCGTGGATTTCCTCCGGGCGCTCCGGGTTCCTCTCACAAGTCCCGAAATACGTTTTGTTAGATAATTTGAACATTCTGAATTCTCCCTCTGTGTACTCGAACAGGCGCCGGAATGTGGCAACTAGGGGCTTTTTACAGTAACTTCATTACAGTGCTAATGTAAGCCTATTTGTGACAATAAAGATTATTAAAAAAGATAGTCAACTCTGATTGGCTGAAACGTTGCCATGGAGAATTACCCCGAATTAGAGGCTCCCAAAGCTCCTGTTGAATTGAAAGAAAGGAGCACGGCTTGAACATATTCCTTTTGTTTGCAGACAGCCGGTCTCTGTCTCGCTTTGAGCAAGTGTAAATGAGTCACACATCAGCTCACGGTTAAAATTGTCTGAATTAAATGTCAATTAGTTGAAACATATTGTTACAACTCCCTGGGCCAGTGCGCGGTCAATTCCAGCCCCACTTGACCCGGAGTCACAACATGGTTGATGTTAACTTTTATTTTACAATACCCGAGGTCTTCAGCTGCCCAATAATTACAGTCACCAGGTTTGTAAATTTAAACACAATTAACTTCTTATTAAAAATTACGATAATTAAATAAGCAACAAATACAACTGGTTAACTATTATGGAATATCTATGTAATATCTAGCACCCCCACCCTTGTGTTCCTTACTTCTGCTCAAATTAAGGGTCATGGACCAAAAAAGATAGAGACCAAATAATAGAAATAGGAACTGAGGGAACAACAGGAATGCCGCTGGGAATGTGAAGAGGAATAGCAACGTCAGTGAGCAGAGTGATGTGCATCTGGATGGACGGCAGCTCCTGATTACACCTCCCAGTCTCAGGCTCTCCCCACACCCTGTCCCCACTCATGGAGCCACACATCTCCCAATCCCTCCTCTCACATTCCAGCTCCTCTGCTTCTCTGCTCTGTGCTCCGGTGCAGCAGAAATGTTGCCGGAAAATCCCTAATCCCCACCCCATCCTGCTCACTGCTTCCCTCGGAATGATCACCTTTCCCTGACACTGAATCCTCACAATCATTCTGCTGCTGTGTACAGTCAGCACCCCACCACCCGCACCTCACCCCCCCACCTCACCCCTCACGCCACCAAACCCCCTCCCAACCTCACCCCCAAACTGAGTGTACCCCGTTCTCCAATCAGGATTCAGTTCCCAACATTGAGGAAAATCATGGTTGATCTGGGAGAGCTGCCAGAGCCAAGGTCACGGCCCCACGGCTGCCTCAGCTGTACGGGGCGGGGGGGGGGGGGGCATCGCTGGGATGCCCCAGATCCAGGGGGGAATAGATCGCACACATGTTCACTTGCACACACCGGGTACCACGGAGTTCCCTTCACCAACAAAAAGGGATTCCACTCTCTGAACCTCCAACTTGTGAGCGACCACCACATGGAGATCGTGCTCGTGTGTGCACACTTCCCCGGGAGTGTGCACGACAGCTGCATCCTGGGACAGTCAGACATCCCCAACATCTTCGAGGGACACCCCAGGGTGAAGGGGTACCTGCTGAGGACCTTTGCTGTTTGGAGGTCAGTGTTAATAAGTTTGCAGATGACATAAAGGTTGGTGGAATTGTGGATAGCGATGAGGACTGACAGAGGATACGGCAGGATATAGATCGTTTGGAGACTTGCGCAGAGAGATGGCAGATTGACTATAATCCGGCTAAATGTGAGGTTATGCTTTTTGGAAGGTCTAAAATATTTGGGAAATATACAGTAAATGCCAGAATCCTTGAGAATATTGACAGGCAGAGGGATCTGGGTGTACAGGTACACAGGTCAGTGGAAGTGGCAAAACAGGTGGAGAAGGTTGTCACGAAGACATATGGAATGCTTGCCTTCATCGGTCAAGCAATTGAGCATAAAAATTGGCACGTCATGCTTTAGTTGTATAGAACCTTAGTTAGGCCACTTGGAATACAGTGTTTAATTCTGGTCATCACACTACCAGAAGGATGTGGAGGGTTTGGAGAGGGTATAGCAGAGCTTTACCAGGATGTTGCCTGGTATGGAGGGCATTAAATATGAGGAGAGGTTGGAGAAACATGGTTTATTCTCACTCGAGCGGCGGAGGTTGAAGTGCAACCTGATAAAAGTCTCCAAAATTATGAGGGGCATGGACATAGTAGACAGGCAAAAGCTTTGTCCCAGGATGGGAGAGTCAATTACTGGGGGACACAAGTTTAAGGTGCAAGGGGCAAAGTTTCGAGGACATGTGCAAGGGAAGTTTTATTACACAGAGGGTAGCGGGTGCCTGGAACTCGCTGTCAGAGGAGATGGTGAACGCAGCTACGAAAGTGACGTTTGACAAATCCATAATAGGATGGGAATAGAGGGATAAGTACACCGGAAGTCTAGAAGGTTTTCAGTTAGATGGGCAATATGGGCGGCGCAGGCTTGGAGCTGAAGGAGCCGGTCCTGTGCTGTACTTTTCTTTGTTCTTAAAGCTGCGATTAAGGAGTAGTCAATGTGAGGTCACCGTTGAATTTAACCATTTATTTGTTTACAGAGAGATGGCCAATGGGATATAGTTTCTGTTTTTGGACGGTCACTGGAGTGTAGATAATTGGTGAGGGATAGTGTTTAGTCCTCGCTGGGCAGGTCATGGGACATCACATTGGGATACAGATTATGTAATTAATGGGAGGAGCCAGGTCTGCCAGTGGTTTTCGCAGTTTTGTCAGAGGATTTGAGTCTGACAAGACAGAACGATTTTCAGGTTGTTCCTGAAAGGGCCTCTC
The DNA here is from genome assembly GCF_047496885.1 of Scyliorhinus torazame. Taxonomy (NCBI): domain Eukaryota; kingdom Metazoa; phylum Chordata; class Chondrichthyes; order Carcharhiniformes; family Scyliorhinidae; genus Scyliorhinus; species Scyliorhinus torazame. Next base: position 49,521 of record NW_027308502.1, on the reverse strand, counting down.
TCGCCAAATGTCTGCACAGAGAACATGGAGTAACCCTGATTGTCAACTTTATTTATGAGTGGATTTTGAACTGTAGTGGGTTGCTTATTTGGAATATATATATTGGTAGGAGTAGAGCACGAGGTAAGTTTTTTTCCTTTTATTTGTGAACTGTTGCACTGATAAATGTAAAGTTATTTCTTTGCTGTCAATGTGGTTAAAGGGGCGGGTTAGCTCAATGGGCCAGACAGCTGGTTTGTGATGCAGAACGAGGCCAGCAGCGTGGGTTCAATTCCCGTACAGTCTGAGGTTATTCATGAAGGCCCCGCCTTCTCAACCCTGCCCCTCGCCTGAGGTGTGGTGACCCTCGGGTTAAATCACCACCAGTCAGCTCTCCCCCTCAAAGGGAAAGCAGCCTGTGGTCATCTGGGACTGTGGTAACTTTACAATCACTCACTGATGCACGATTAATGACCACTAAAGCAAGGTTGTAGTCCAACTGAAGGCTTTAATAAGCTAGATGTTTCCCAGCAGCCTTCACTCTGTACCTGAGCTGCTGGGGCGGCTCGGGCTCTTATACCCCGCCTTGCAGGGCGGAGCTACCATACAGCTTGACCAATAGGAAACATACAATATCTACCAATGGTGTTCCAGCATTACCAGGTACCGTAATACCTCTACACAGACTACCACACTTACAATGTGGTTAATTCTGTGTTTAAATTAAAGTTTGCTTTACAATAAAAGATGCCTATTGGTCAGACTCACCACTCCTGGGGTGAAATATCCTTTCCTCACAGTTTTATGAATTGTAAATTGTTTGGGGTTTCCTGTCCGGGATCCTAACAAATTTGGGGTCTGGTTCGGGACCGTCACAACTCCCCACCATCATTCATGACTGGATGTGAAAAGACAGCTGTGCTTAGATCTGACCGTCTGTCCACTCCTCCCCACACAATCCATGCTCATTTCACACACACATTCTCAGCAACGGAGACATTTCTTTGTCTCCACAATCAAACCATCCATTCGACTGACTCTTGCTGCTTGCAATTGGGAGCCACCTCCTGCCCACTCCCAGCTCCTGATCCTGCAATCAGTCTTCACTCTCACCCACAACACTGGCACTCCACTGATCAACATCATAACTGATATCTGTGTGAATGTGATGGCCACTGTCTATCCCTCCTCAGAATCTTTCACCTCTCCACTCTGTTTAACATCACTGAGCACAGGTTCCTGTTTAAAAGTCTCGGTGAATCCACATTCCAGCCCCTCGCACTGCTCTCTCACGGTCCCACTCCTGCTGCTCACATCATCCACATTATATCAGCACCAAAGGATTTCTCCTCCAGTGTCTGAATGATCGCCTCTGCTGTGTCCCCAGGGCACCATCCCTGGCTCCCTCCTCATCCTCATTTCACCCTCAGAAACCTGGTCAACATTCCCAACTTCACCATCACTCAGATCAGTCTCTCCACCTCCTCCATTGATCCCAATGTTCTTTCCACTCTCTCCAAATGTCTGTCCAACATTCGGACTCGGCTCAGACAAAGTTTCTCTGCAGCTCAGTAAACAGCCACACGGCACTAACCTCCCCAGACACCCCCTCAGGATAAAGCCAGAGATGTGGAACTTTGGGGAATTGCTGAAGCTGAGCTCAGCTTCTTCCCCACAGTGAACCCATCAGTAAGATCACTTTACATCACCTCCTAGCTCTTCATCATCACAAACTCATCTCCAATTCACTCATCTGGAAGAGGCTATTGCTGTGGGTAATTGGAATGAAAACTCTACTCACTGGTTACATTCAGCCGGCTTCCACTCCCATAGACCCTTCCCCACACTGAGCAGTAATAGACGGCAGTGTCACTGGGCTGCACGTTGCTGATTGTCAGGATGTATCTGTTGGAGCCGATGTGTCTGGAAGGCAGGAAACGCTCAGAGAAACCTGGAGACCGGTCTATGTCATTATATGCATAATGTGTTAAAATCCTCTCCCACTGTTTCCCTGGCCGCTCCCGGTACCAATAAACATTTGTGTATTTCACTGCGTATTTCCGCATGGTGCACTGGAACCGTGCAGTCTGACCCTCTGGGACACGTTCCAGACTCGGAGACTGGATAAGGACTGGATCAGTCGCACCTTTGAGAGAAAAACAAAATCAGTGAGTTAAATTCTGAGCTGAAAGTTTCCTGTGAGTATTTAAAGGGACAGTCCAGGCGGTAGAAGTTCTGTGTTAAAGAGAGGAAACAGCTTCTGAGACTGATCTAGTTGTGTTAGTTTGTGAATGATTTCTATCCTGGGGGTTACTCTGTGCTGATCTCAGCAGTCCAGATGTGTTGATATAATTGTGAAATGCAATATTGTTCTCACACTGTGGAACAGCTCTCTCAAACACACTGACCTCTCCCAGTTAGTGTCTAAATGAATTCCTGGCATGTGGGTGTCGCTGGCTAGGCCAGCTGTTATTACCCATCCCTAATTGCCCTGAAGGAGGCGGTGGTGAGCTGCCTTCTTGAACTGCTGCAGTCCATGGAGATTGGAGTTATCTTTACTGAACCAATAGTGGGAGAGTGTTTCTCACAATAGGAAGTAGGTTTGGGAATTAGAATGGGAAGTGTCTGCAACATTCAAGAGGCAGTCAGACATTTAAAGGGACAGGACCGCCCCACGGATCAACAGAGCCACAGCCTATTGGGTTTGTGAAAACTGAGGCCTCTCCCCAGGTTAGGGTCAGATTGGGAGAATGGTGTCTCTATCCCTCCATTCCTCAGGTACAGGGGGCGAAATTCTCCCCCAACGGCGGGATGCCCGCCGACTGGCGCCAAAGTCGGCGCCAATCAGATGGGCATCGCGCCGGCAAAAAGGTGCGGAAGTCTCCGCATCTTTGGCGGCCTAGCCCCAACATTGAGGGGCTAGGCCGACGCCGGAGGGATTTCCGCCCCGCCAGCTGGCGGAAATGGCGTTTGTTGCCCCGCCAGCTGGCGCGGAAATGCGGCGCATGCGCGGGAGCGTCAGCGGCCGCTGTCAGTTTCCCGCGCATGCGCAGTGGGGAGAGTCTCTTCCGCCTCCGCCATGGTGGAGGCCGTGGCGGAGGCGGAAGGGAAAGAGTGCCCCCACGGCACAGGCCCGCCCGCGGATCGGTGGGCCCCGATCGCGGGCCAGGCCACCGTGGGGGCACCCCCTGGGGTCAGATCGCCCCGCGCCCCCCCCCAGGACCCCGGAGCCCGCCCATGTCGCCTGGTCCCGCCAGTAAATACCAGGTTTGATTTCCGCCGGCGGGACAGGCAATTCCTGGGCGGGACTTCGGCCCATCCGGGCCGGAGAATCCAGCGGGGGGTCCCGCCAACCGGCGCAGCCGGATTCCCGCCCCCGCCCAATCTCCGGGAGCGGAGACGTCGGCGGGGGCGGGATTCACGGCGGCCAACGGCCATTCTCCGACCCGGCGAGGGGTCGGAGAATGACGCCCAGGATCTTTACCAGCTGCTACTGCCATCTTCAACACAGAGGGCATGGGAGTGGGGGCAACTGAGAGAGACTGGAAATAAACCTGAGGGAGCCAAACCCTGTCCCTCCAACTGACATTTTTAATATTGGTAAAGGGCACGGAGCCAGTGGTGGTCCCAGGAGAGGCAAATTGAGGGAAATACAGCTCAGGTAGTGAGTGAGTCAATGGATCTCCCTGGAAGGTGTTGGGTGGTACAGTGGTTAGCACTGCTGCTTCACAGCTCCAGGGACCCGGGTTCAATTCTGGCCTCAGGTGGCTGTCTGTGCGGAGTTTGTACATTCTCCCCGTGTCTGCGTGGGTTTCCTCCGGGAGCTCCGGGTTCCTCCCACAGTCCAGAGATGTGCAGGTTAGGTGGTTTGGCCATGTGCGGGGATACCGGGATAGGACGGGGATAGGACAGGGGAGTGAGCCTGGCTGCAGTGCTCTGTCACTGCAGACTCAATGGGCCGAATGGCCTCCTTCTGCACTGTAGGGATTCTATGATCCCTCTCCCATCCCAACCGGGGAGAGTTTGGTGACGGGAGGGAGCAGAGAATCCAGCAGGAGAGGAAAAGCCGGAAACCCCCGGGTATAAAAAAGTTTGTAATTCCCCTGAAGGCGGATTATTCGTGGCTCAGTTATCCTGCTGCCTGGTGGTGTGATTGCAATTTGCATTCATTTGCATCTCATGAATATTCAATTTAACAGCAGCTCGTCAATATCCCATCAGGCCTTCCTATCGTGCATCACACCAGCGGGAAATCATGTCGGACTCGAACCCGATTGAAAAAGAGAAGCATGAACGAGATGGACCTCAGTTCACTCGAGATGTTGAGGTGAGTAACACACAGATCCTGCCCACCATCGCGCTGCGTCACTCCTGTTACACTCAGCACCTCTCTGCTGGGGCCACTAGTTTGTGCCCTTCAGCTCCAAGCAGAGCTGGCCTTTCTGGACAGAATGTGCTGCGGGACCCATGGACCCTCCACTCCAATGGCCCTACGTTCCCCCGGAGGTGCGGTGCGTGGTGAACGGGTTGCTGAGGAAGACAAGTGGGACAATGAGGAAGGAGGTTTGTGCAAGAGCGGGTGGGGAGGAGGGGATGGGGCAGGGTGGGAATGTCCATCACCATAGCAACTGGATCCACAACATCTGCTGCGATGGTTGCTGGGGGTTCAGGGCTGCCCACTTTAACATTGGCTGATGACTCTGGTGCATCACCCTCAGACTCGAGCTGAGGAGAGGTACAACGCTGCTCACACCTCCACACCCTCCCTCATAGAACAGACCATCGTACCTCTGAAGATGTGACAGAAAGGAAAATAAGAAAAGTGATAGGCAGAGAAATCAAGGCCCTTTGTCTGATAATGACGCTGTAAACAATTGTAGGGATGGAACAAGGAACGTTAAAAGGACTAACCTTCAGGTTTTTTACCGAAACGTGCAGATCATTTGAAATAATGGATGAATTAGTTGTGCAGATTGATGTAAAGGGATATGATATAGTTGGGATTACGGAGACATGGCTCCAAGGTGACTAAGGATGGGAACTAAACATTGAAGCTATTCAGTTTTCAGGAAGGACGGAAATGGTGCTGCAGTTGCATTGTTGGTTAAAAAAGATATTGATGGACTTCCGGGTGCGGCGATGACCAGCTGAGTCGCACGTTTCGGCAGCTCCCGGTGAAACGGACTTTTGGGCTCTTGATAGGAGCCCCAACGGCAATTTTGACGGCTAAAAACACTGTGCGGTAAACCAGAAGGGAATCCCCCCTGGATACGGATGAAAAAAGGAGAGGAAGGTGGCCGGATTGCGGTGGATTCTTTAGAATAGCGGCAAGGAAGGCAAGCAAAAACCAAGATGGTGTCGGAAGGTGGTAGTTTAACATGGGGCCCTGAACAACAAGAGTTCTTGAAATGCTGTGTGGAAGAGCTCAAAAAGGAAATGAAGAAAGAGCTGTTGGCCCCGATACTACAGGCGATCGAAGGGCTAAAGGAGGAACAAAAGACCCAGGAGCGGGAGCTTCGGGTCGTGAAGGCAAAGGCAGCCGAGAATGAGGACGACATACAGGGCCTGGTGGTGAAGACGGAGACGCATGAGGCACATCAGAAACGATGTGTGGAAAGGTTGGAGGCACTGGAGAACAACGCAAGGAGGAACAACCTGAGGATTCTTGGTCTTCCTGAAGGTGCGGAGGGAGCGGACGTCGGGGCATATGTGAGCACGATGCTGCACTCGTTAATGGGAGCGGAGGCCCCGGCGGGTCCGTTGGAGGTGGAGGGAGCATACCGAGTGATGGCGCGAGGACCGAGAGCAGGAGAAATTCCCAGAGCCATAGTGGTGAGATTCCTCCGTTTTAAGGATAGAGAAATGGTCCTTAGATGGGCAAAGAAAACTCGGAGCAGTAAATGGGAGAACGCGGTGATCCGCGTTTATCAAGACTGGAGTGCGGAGGTGGCGAGAAGGAGGGCGAGCTTTAATCGGGCCAAGGCGGTGCTCCATAAAAAGAAGATAAAATTTGGAATGCTGTAACCGGCAAGACTGTGGGTCACATATCGAGGGAGGCACCACTACTTTGAGACGGCGGATGAAGCGTGGACTTTTATTGTGGAAGAAAAGCTGGAATGAGCGGGTTATTAAAAAGAACGTTTGAACAAAGTGGTGGGGCGAATGTGGGGGGCGAAGAGGGGGTTAAAAAGGGGGGAAAGAGGAGTTTTATGTACTAATCCTGCGATGTGGTAACTTTTCTCTCTTCCACAGGTGGTGATGGGGGGAGGAGGGGAGGTGGAGGAGATCGGGCGTTGGCCATTGGGGGCGGGGCCAAGGGAGAAGCGCGGGCTTGGTTCCCGCGCTATGATAATCATGGCGGGAATAGAGAAGCAGGAAGGAGGGGGCGTCGCACGGTGCGAGCCGAGGTCACGTGGGGAGGCCGAGGTCGGCCAGAGTTTGCTGACTTCTGGGAGCAACATGGGGGGAGTAATTACGCTAGCGGGGGATCTAGCGGGGGGCGGGGGGGTGGGAGGGGGGAATTACTGGGTTGCTGCTGCTGGGGAGAGGGGGGAGCTGGTATGGGAGGGGATGGGCGGGGGGGCACCGCCTGGGGGAGATACAGCTGCGTGGGAACCGGGTGAGGAGCTGGAAAAAGGGGATGGCTAATCGACAAGGGGGGGGGGTAGGAAGCCCCCCAACCCGGCTGATCACGTGGAACGTGAGAGGGCTGAACGGGCCGATAAAGAGGGCACGGGTACTCGCACACCTTAAGAAACTTAAGGCAGATGTGGTTATGTTACAGGAAACGCACCTGAAACTGATAGACCAGGTTAGGCTACGCAAAGGATGGGTGGGGCAGGTGTTCCATTCGGGGCTAGATGCGAAAAACAGGGGGGTGGCTATATTAGTGGGGAAGCGGGTAATGTTCGAGGCAAAGACTATAGTGGCGGATAACGGGGGCAGATACGTGATGGTGAGTGGCAAACTACAGGGGGAGACAGTGGTTTTGGTAAACGTACATGCCGCGAACTGGGATGATGCCAATTTTATGAGGCGGATGCTGGGACGCATTCCGGACCTAGAGATGGGAAAGCTGATAATGGGGGGAGATTTTAATACGGTGTTGGAACCAGGGCTGGATAGGTCGAAGTCCAGGACTGGAAGGAGGCCGGCAGCAGCCAAGGTACTTAAAGATTTTATGGAGCCGATGGGAGGTGTAGACCCGTGGAGATTTAGCAGACCTAGGAGTAAGGAGTTCTCGTTTTTCTCCTATGTCCATAAAGTCTACTCGCCAATAGACTTTTTTGTGCTGGGAAGGGCGTTGATCCCGAAGGTGAGGGGAACGGAGTATACGGCTATAGCCATTTCGGATCACGCTCCACACTGGGTAGACTTGGAGATAGGGGAGGAAACAGGAGGGCGCCCACCCTGGAGAATGGACATGGGACTAATGGCAGATGAGAGGGTGTGTCTAAGGGTGAGGGGGTGCATTGAAAAGTACTTGGAACTCAATGATAATGTGGAGGTCCAGGTGGGAGTGGTCTGGGAGGCGTTGAAGGCGGTGGTTAGAGGGGAGCTGATATCAATAAGGGCACATAAAGGGAAGCAGGAGAGTAAGGAATGGGAGCGGTTGCTGCAAGAACTTTTGAGGTTGGACAGACAATATGCGGAAGCACCGGAGGAGGGACTGTACAGGGAAAGGCAAAGGCTACATGTAGAATTTGACTTGCTGACTACGGGCACTGCAGAGGCACAATGGAGGAAGGCACAGGATGTACAGTACGAATATGGGGAGAAGGCGAGCAGGTTGCTGGCACACCAATTGAGGAAAAGGGGAGCAGCGAGGGAAATAGGGGGAGTGAGGGATGAGGAAGGAGAGATGGAGCGGGGAGCGGAGAGAGTGAATGGAGTGTTCAAGACATTTTATAAAAAATTATATGAAGCTCAACCCCCGGATGGGAGGGAGAGAATGATGGGCTTCTTGGATCGGCTGGAATTTCCCAAGGTGGAAGAGCAGGAAAGGGTGGGACTGGGAGCATAGATCGAGGTAGAAGAAGTGGTGAAAGGAATTAGGAGCATGCAGGCGGGAAAGGCCCCGGGACCGGATGGATTCCCAGTCGAATTCTATAGAAAATATGTGGACTTGCTCGCCCCGGTATTGACGAGGACCTTTAATGAGGCAAAGGAAAGGGGACAACTGCCCCCGACTATGTCTGAAGCAACGATATCGCTTCTCTTAAAGAAGGAAAAGGACCCGCTACAATGCGGGTCCTATAGACCTATTTCCCTCCTAAATGTAGATGCCAAGATCCTGGCCAAAGTAATGGCAATGAGAATAGAGGAATGTGTCCCAGGGGTGGTCCACGAGGACCAAACTGGGTTTGTGAAGGGGAGACAGCTGAACACGAATATACGGAGGCTGTTAGGGGTAATGATGATGGCCCCACCAGAGGGGGAACCGGAGATAGTAGTGGCGATGGATGCCGAGAAAGCATTTGATAGAGTGGAGTGGGATTATTTGTGGGAGGTGTTGAGGAGATTTGGTTTTGGAGAGGGGTATGTTAGATGGGTGCAGCTGTTGTATAGGGCCCCGATGGCGAGCGTGGTCATGAATGGACGGGGATCTGCATATTTTCGGCTCCATAGAGGGACAAGGCAGGGATGCCCTCTGTCCCCATTATTGTTTGCACTGGCGATTGAGCCCCTGGCGATAGCGTTGAGGGGTTCCAAGAAGTGGAGGGGAGTACTTAGAGGAGGAGAAGAACACCGGGTATCTTTGTATGCGGACGATTTGCTACTATACGTGGCAGACCCGGTGGAGGGGATGCCAGAAATAATGCGGATACTTGGGGTGTTTGGGGATTTTTCAGGGTATAAATTGAACATGGGGAAAAGTGAGTTTTTTGTGGTGCATCCAGGGGAGCAGAGTAGAGAAATAGAGGACCTACCGTTGAAGGTAACAAGGGACTTTCGTTACCTGGGGATCCAGATAGCCAAGAATTGGGGCATATTGCATAGGTTAAATTTAACGCGGTTGGTGGAACAAATGGAGGAGGATTTCAAGAGATGGGATATGGTATCCCTGTCACTGGCAGGGAGGGTGCAGGCGGTTAAGATGGTGGTCCTCCCGAGATTCCTCTTTGTGTTTCAGTGCCTCCCGGTGGTGATCACGAAGGCTTTCTTTAAAAGGATTGAAAAGAGCATCATGGGTTTTGTGTGGGCCGGGAAGACCCCGAGAGTGAGGAAGGGATTCTTACAGCGTAGCAGGGATAGGGGGGGCTGGCACTACCGAGCCTAAGTGAGTATTATTGGGCCGCTAATATTTCAATGGTGAGTAAGTGGATGGGAGAGGAGGAGGGAGCGGCGTGGAAGAGATTAGAGAGGGCGTCCTGTAGGGGGACTAGCCTACAGGCTATGGTGACAGCCATAGAGCAGGAATAACGCAACGTTCTCACCGAGGAACTACACCACAAGCCCGGTGGTGGTGGCTACACTGAAGTTTTGGGGACAGTGGAGACGGCATAGGGGAAAGACTGGAGCCTTGGGGGGGTCCCCGATAAGAAACAACCATAGGTTTGCCCCGGGGGGAATGGATGGGGGATATGGAATGTGGCAAAGAGCAGGAATAACGCAACTGAAAGATCTGTTTGTGGATGGGAAGTTCGCGAGTCTGGGAGCGCTGACCGAGAAATATGGGTTGCCCCAAGGGAATGCATTCAGGTATATGCAACTGAGGGCTTTTGCGAGGCAACAGGTGAGGGAATTCCCGCAGCTCCCGACACAAGAGGTGCAGGACAGAGTGATCTCAAAGACATGGGTGGGGGATGGTAAGGTGTCAGATATATATAGGGAAATGAGGGACGAAGGGGAGACTATGGTAGATGAACTAAAAGGGAAATCGGAAGAAGAGCTGGGGGAGGAGATCGAGGAGGGGCTGTGGGCAGATGCCCTAAGCAGGGTAAACTCGTCGTCCTCGTGTGCCAGGCTAAGCCTGATTCAGTTTAAGGTATTACACAGGGCGCATATGACTGGAGCACGGCTCAGTAAATTTTTTGGGGTGGAGGATAGGTGTGCGAGGTGCTCGAGAAGCCCAGCGAATCATACCCATATGTTTTGGTCATGCCCGGCACTACAGGGATTTTGGATGGGGGTGACAAAGGTGCTTTCAAAAGTAGTGGGGGTCCGGGTCGAACCAAGCTGGGGGTTGGCTATATTTGGGGTTGCACAAGAGCCGGGAGTGCAGGAGGCGAGAGAGGCCGATGTTTTGGCCTTTGCGTCCCTAGTAGCCCGGCGCAGGATATTGTTAATGTGGAAAGAAGCCAAGCCCCCGGGGGTGGAGACCTGGATAAATGACATGGCAGGGTTTATAAAGCAAGAGCGGATTAAGTTCGCTCTAAGGGGGTCGGCTCAAGGGTTCACAAGGCGGTGGCAACCGTTCGTCGAATACCTCGCAGAAAGATAGATGGAATGGAAAAAAGAAGGCAGCAGCAGCAACCCAGGATCGGAGGGGGGGGGGGGGGGGGGAGGAGGAACCAGAAGGACTCTCAGGGTTGTTAATATATACTGTATAATATGTATAGGTCGTTGCGACAGATAATTATATATTGGATTGTTAAATTATATTTTTGGAGAGTGTTACTTGTGATAAGGCAGTTGCCAATTAGGGTTAGTTTTATTTATTCATTTTCTGTTTTTAAAATAGGTCATTGTTATTTGTGTTGTTATAATATTGTGTAAAGGATGCACAATGTACTGTGTTGGTTGACCAAAAATTTTCAATCAAATATTTATTTTTAAAAAAAGATATTGATGGGGCAGCACTGTGGCGCAGTGGTTAGCACTGCTGCCTCACGGCACCGAGGTCCCAGGTTCGATCCCGGCTCTGGGTCTGTGTGGAGTTTGCACATTCACCCCGTGTTTGCGTGGGTTTCGCCCCCACAACCCAAGGATGTGCAGGCTAGGTGGATTGACCACGCTAAATTGCCCCTTAATTGGAAAAAATGAATTGGGTACTCTAAATTTATTTTTAAAATATATATTGACACAATAGTGAGGAAAGATATTAGTCTAGACGATGTGGAAACTGTCTGGGTCGAGTTAAGAAACATTAAGGGCCAAAAAACATTCGCCTGGGTGGTAAGCAGACCACCAAACTGCAGTGGTAATGTTGGGAATAGCATTAAACAGGAAATCAGAGATGCGTGTGGTAAACGAATATCTGTGATTATGGGTGACTTTAATCGACATACAGATTTTGTGACTCAAATTAGTCACAGTACAATAGAGGAGGAATTTCTGGAGTGTATACGAGGTGGTTTTCTGGACCAGTGTGTTGAGGAAGCAACGAGGGAACAGACCATCTTGGACTGGGTGTTGTGCAATGAGAAAGGAGTAGTTGGCAATCTAGTTGTGAGAGAACCCTTGGGGATGAGTGACCATAATGTGGTGGAATTCTTTATCAAGGTGAATAATGAAGTAGTTAATTTTGAGACCAGGGTCCTGAACCTCAATAAAGGTCATTATGATGATATGAGGCATGAGCTGGCTGTGACGGACTGGGAAACATTACTGAAAGGAAGGACAGCGGACAGGCAATGGCAGCATTCAAGGAACGAATAGCTGAACTCAAAAGTTCTTTATTCCTAAGGGGCACAAGTGTAGAAAGGGAACTGGGGCGAAACCATGGCTCCCAAGGGAAATAAGATATATTATTAGATTCTACGGCATACAAACTAGCAAGAAAAAGCAATAGACCTGAGGATTGGGAACATTTTAAGATTCAGCAAAGGTAGACCAAGGGATTGATTAAGAAGGGAAAATACAATTTGAAATTACATATCACAGAACATAAAAACTGACTGTAAAAGTTTCTGTCGGTATGTAAAGGGAAAAAGATTGATAAAAACTAATGTTGAGAAACTGGGGACTTCATAACAGGAACAAAGAAATGGCTGAGGAACTAAATTCAAACTTTGTTTCTGTCTTCAGAAAAAGACATGAATAATGTATTGGAGGTTCTGAGAAACAGAAGTTTTAGTGACGAGCTGAAGGAAATGAGTCCTTGTAAAGAAATGGGATTAAAAGCGGACAAATCTCCAGGGTCTGATAATCTTCATCCCAGAATACTTAAAAAAGTGGCCCTACAAATAGTAGATCCATTGGTGGTCATTTTCCAAAATTCTTTGAACTCTCGGATGGTTCCTACAGATTGGAGAGTAACGAATGTAACCCCGCTATTCAAAAAGGGAGGGAGAGAGAAAACAGGGAACTATAGACCAGTGAGCCTAATGTCAGGAGCAAGGAAATTTCTGGAGTCCATTATCAAGGATTTCATAGCACAGCATTTGGAAAGCAGTGGTGTAATCAGACAAAGTCAGCGTGGAATTACGAAAGGAAAATCATGCTTGATAAATCTACTAGAATTCATTGAAGATGTAACTCGTAGAGTTGACCAGGGAGAACCAGTGGATGCGGTTTATTCAGACTTTCAGAAGGCTTTCGACAAGGTCTCACATAGCAGATTAATATTGAAAGTTAAAGCGCATGGGATTACAGGTAGTGTCTCCATCATAATCTTTAGTAGTGTCACAAGTAGGCTTACATTAACACTGCAATGAAGTTACTGTGAAAACTCCCTCGTTGCCACATTCCGGCACCTGTTCGGGTACACTGAGGGAGAATTCAGAATGTCCAATTCACCCAACAAGCACGTCTTTCGGGACTTGTGGGAGGAAACTGGAGCACCCGGAGGAAACTCATGCAGACACGAGGAGAATGTGCAGACTCCGCACAGGCAGTGACCCAAGCGGATCTTGAGATGGGTAGAAAGCTGGTCAGAAGGCAAGAAGCAAAATGCTGGAATAAATGGATCTCTTCCTAATTGGTAGGCAGTGACTAGTCGGGTCAGTGTGTGTGTGTGTCTGTGTGTGTGTCTGTGTGTGCGTCTATGTGTGTGTCTGTGTGTGCGTCTGTGTGTGTGTGTGTGTGTATGTGTGCCTCTGTGTGTGTGAGTGTGTCTGTGTGTGTGTGTCTGTGTGTGTGTCTGTGTATGTGTGCATCTGTGTGTGTGAGTGTGTCTGTGTGTGTGTGTCTGTGTCTGTGCGTGGGTTTGTGTGTGTGCGTCTGTGTGTGTGTGTCTGTGTGACTTTGTGTGTGTGGGTGCGTGTGTATGTGTGTGTGTTTGACTGTTTGTGTGTGTTTGTGCTGTCGCCATCTGGGATGGCCACTTACAACGGAAACATGGCCACTTACAAAGACTCAAGGGAAATATGGCCAATGCAGGATCCAGACGAACTCAGAACCTAAGTGTATATTTGTCACTAAAGAACCAGACAGTATCGATTTGCATTCTAATGACCCATTTCCCTAAGACAAAGGGCTGGTTCTCAGGGATCAGGTACAATTCCAGACACATCGGCGCCACTCCCTTCACCCAGGAAGCCCAAACAGCCAAGGTCAATGACACTCAGGACACGCCCAGCCATCAAGGCACCCGCCCCTTTATTGGCTCAGATCGAAGGCAGTGATCGAAGCCTGCCGAATTATTGGGTCCAAAGCTAAGGACCGCCCAGAAGAGCACGAAACCCCCAAAGGATAAAGAGAGACACGGCCATGTGTTCCATCTCTTTTGGCCCTGGCACACTGGCAATGCCTGACTCCAATCGCAGCACCACCACCAGAAGCAAGGCCAAGTTCAACGCCCGCTGCCAGACGGATGGGCCCAGTTGCTTCTCCAGACCCAGCCGCTCCAGATCCAAACAAAGGCCTTGTTCCTCTGACCAAAGCCGGCTGCCTGAAGATAAGTCCAGGTTGTTGTAGTGTTAGGTGTAATTTAGCTTGTAGTGTTTGTGTTGCATGTGTGAGTTAATCTTGTGTGTAAATAAAGTATTATTGAACTTGAACTAACTAACTGGTTGTTGGCTCTTTGATTGATATCCGGTTGAACCTTGTGGTGGTATCATTTGATACCTGGCGACTCTGAAAGCAATATCATATCAATATCCAGATTAAAGAAGGGAGTTTAATGCAGAAAAGTGTGAGGTGATTCATTTTGGAAGGAATAACAGGAAGACAGGGTACTGGGCTAATAGTAAGATTCTTGGCAGTGTGGATGAGCAGAGAGATCTCGGTGTCCATGTACATAGATCCCTGAAAGTTACCACCCAGGTTGAGAGGGTTGTTCAGAAGGCGTACGGTGTGTTAGCTTTTATTGGTAGAGGGATTGAGTTTGGGAGCCATGGGGTCATGTTGCAGCTGTACAAAACTCTGGTGCAGCCGCATTTGGAGCATCGCGTGCAATTCTGGTCGCCGCATTATAGGAAGGATGTGGAAGCACTGGAAAGGGTGCAGAGGAGATTTACCAGAATATTGCCTGGTATGGAGGGACGATCTTATGAGTAAAGGCTGAGGGACTTGAGGCTGTTTTCGTTAGAGAGAAGAAGGTTAAGAGGTGACTTAATTGAGGCATACAAGATGATCAGAGGATTGGATAGGGTGGACAGTGAGAGCCTTTTTCCTCGGATGGTGATGTCTAGCATGAGGGGACATAGCTTTAAATTGAGAGGAGATAGATATAAGACAGATGTCAGAGGTAGGTTCTTTACTCAGAGAGTAGTAAGGGCGTGGAATGCCCTGCCTGCAACAGTAATAGACTCGCCAACACGAAGGGCATTCAGATGGTCATTGGATAGACATATGGACGGTAAGGGAATAGTGTAGATGGGCTTTAGAGTGGTTTCACAGGTCGGCGCAACATCGAGGGCCGAAGGGCCTGTACTGCGTTGTAATGTTCTATGTTCTATGAGGGCAACATTATTAACTGCCATATTTATATTGAGGAAATATAGCAACAGTCTGTGTGTGAGTGGGTGAGTCTGTGACCTGTGTGTGTGTGTCTGTGTGTAGTTATTTTTATTCAACGTGCAAGTCTGACTCGTTTCACAAAAACCCAGAACACAAGCAGTCTCCTAGGTCTCCAGAATCGAGTGAGTTGGAGAACAAATAAATCTCTACAAACACATTCAAATGGCATCAAGTTTCACATACACAATTCCCATAGGTCACCCTATACCCCTCCTGACCTGGCCATACATCCTAATTGGCTCATTTCTCATTCCTTCCCCTGGCCTCTTGTTACCCAGCATCCTTTTCTCCTCATACACTAAACACCCCATGCTCTCTGAAATCCTTGCAATGCTCTCTGAAATCCTTTGTCTGTGAACTAACATGAATTAGACCGGCCTACATCTACATTACAGTAACTAATATATTTCAAGTAACTATTTTATATCACATTCGTCATTCCCTCCTTTTATCATTTCATGATAACCTAGCTATTCAATCAGTAGCTACGGCCCCTCATCTAAAAAGATTCGTCGCTGTATTTCCTGCACCCTCGTGGATCCTAACAGCCAAGGTTCTAGGGGTGTCTATCTGTTCCAGTGCACCCCACATTCTACCCATCACGCATGTAAGGATGGCCAGGCCCACAAAGATGCAGCCGAGTGCCACTGCTAAATACATGGCCATATTTATCAACCAGTCCTTCCAACCTCAAATCCCCAGTTACCCCAAGAGCCAGGATCCTGCATTCCGTCCAGGTGACCCCGTATGCGATCCATAAATTTAGTGATGTTAGCGGTTAGGTCTTGAACTCCCATGATACACTTGCCCTGCAGAATGGCGCATACCCCACCCTCACGGGCCAGAAGATAGTCAAGGGCATACCGGTTCAGCAGTGCAAATAACCGCAGCTGAGACAGTTCCTTCGTCATTGCCCCGAGGGCTCCCAAGGTTTTGTTTCCCAGGATGGTAGCAGACAACCCGTCCCTAGCCATACAAGCGGTGGTAAATCTGGTAGAAGAGATTCATACGACCCGGGTTTTCCTCAGTCTGGGCCCTAAATGAATTAAGTGTATCTCCTGATAACCTACGTTCTAGTTGTACTCCCCTCCTTACACGCCCCGTCCTCTCTCTAGTCCCCCTCTCTCTCACACAACCTCTCCCTACCCTCTCCTGACAGTCTGATTTTACCTTTATGGCACCAATCTTAACACATTCAAAATCAAATTTACATGTACTCCAAAAACAAGGCAATGTCCATGTAATGTTCCCTTCCCATCGCCGGGACCGGTGCAATTGCTTCATGAGTCCTGCATTGTACGTTAACCTGATGACCTTCCCTGAGTCGATACCATTGACACATTTCCAACTCAATATAATCCATTTGGAGCGTCTCAAAGGGGCCACTGGGCAACGGGGTTTGCCCCATCCCACAAGGGATACCTTTGCCGGTGTTATATTGCTGACAGATTAAACACCGATTACTGATACTCTGGGCCAACCCCTGCATTTTAGGGTGCCACCAAGTGTCCAGCAACAAAATACTCGTCCCCCGAGCCCCACAATGAGTTGCAAAGTGTACACATTCGACGACCCATAAAGCCAGTACATCAGACATACAAGTCTGATATGCTGGCGTGGTCCATAAAGAGGAAACAGAATCATATGTACAACCTAACCGTTTCCACATTTGTTTATCACTCTCAGGAGCGTCCTCCTGTAACCTTATGACGTCTTGGATGGTTGGCATTGACTTGTCAGAAGCAGACATATTTATAGTAGATCATTTAGTCTGACTTACCATTTTAGGCACCATCACTTGCTGAATTTGCACGGCTGTCCGCGCTGCACAATCTGCTTGTTCATTACCAACGTCAACTGGGGTCTTACCATTTGTGTGGGCAGCGCATTTAATAACGGAAATCTGTGCGGGCATAAGAAGGGCCTGCAGTAAGTCATTAACTAAACCCCGGTGGGATATTTGACCATACATAATCATGTCAGGTTGTTCGAACGGAATATCACTCAGATCATCATCACTCAGATCGTCCCTTATTGTGGTAGTTTCCTGAATCAAGGCTAAACAGTCGTTTCCCAGGTGCGTCTTCATGGACAGGGGGACCTCTAAGAAAACAGGCTGGATTGATAGTGGTCCAGTATTTAAATGTCAGACATGGATTGTTCAAAAGGGATATCTCATACCTATTCTGACGAGCTGCGGTAAGTTGCTGAGTCTGCAGTTGCCCCAATAGTGCTATTACCGAGTGGGAGCTATATACCGTAATATCCTGTTGGAGAGTTATATTGGCAGCAGCCTGCAAACTATTGTATATCGCTGCCAAGATCTGGGTGCAAACAGGGTGGCCCAAAGCCACTGGATCAAGTTTGGAAGAATAATATACTACGGGCCGGTGTTTGTCCCCATGTTGCTGGGTGTGTACCGCTGTTGAACATTCTTCCAGAACAGTACAGTATATCTGCAACGGTCGGTCGTACAAGGGCCTACCGAGGGCCGGTGCTTGTAGCAAGGCCTGCTTCAGGCAACGGAAGGCTTTGAGTGCCTCGGTGGTGAGAGTAAAATTCCCCCCTTCACTAGTGTAAGGCGTCAGCAGCTTTGTATAGACAGCGATGTTTGGTATCCACTGCCGACAATAATTCACCATACCCAGCCAATGACGGACCTTCTTGGCTATGGTAGGAGCGGGGAATTGGCATATTGGTTCAATCCTACTGGGGTCGAGACTTCTTTCTGTGGCTGTAAGTAAAACTCCAAAGAACTTGACCTTTGTCCGAGCCACCAGAACCTTTGATTGTGAAACAACATAACCCAACGAGGATAGGTGGTTTAATAACTGGATCACATCATCCCTGTTACTGGGTTCGTCAGGACTCGCTACCAATATGTCATCTACATACTGCACTAGAGTGGAACCATGCTCCAATATCAAAGCCTGGAGTTGGGTCTGCAGACATCTGGAGAAGAGTGTAGGTGAGTTGACGAACCCCTGTGGCAGTCGGGTCCAGGTATACTGCTGTCCATTGTAAGTGAAGGCAAACAAATATTGGCTTTCAGATGCGAGTGGGAGGGCAAAGAAGGGGTGCTGAAGGTCAATTATGGCGAAGACCCGGGCTTGAGCTGGAATTTGAGCCAGTATGTGGGCAGGGTTAGGGACGAGAGCATGTAACGGCTGTACGATGGCATTGATTGATCGGTATGGTCTGGTCTGGCGGGTTTAGGCACAGCAAGTATGGGGGTGTTACATTCTGATTGGCAAGGGACCACAATACCCTGTTGCAACAGCTCTCGGATTAATTTGCCTATAGACGGGGCAGCTTGGGGTTTCAGGGGGTATTGCCGAATGGAAGGCAGCTTTACATGGTCCTTAATCATTACCTTAATAGGTGTAACATTTGTCTTTCCCACTTGTGATGGGTATTCCGCCCAGACCTGTGGATTGACATATTCCAAAACATCATGTCCCCGGTGATGCTGCAGTCGAGTGTTAATTGTTTCAGGGACCTCAAAATATTTTATGGAAGTGCCGTCTGACATGACTTGAAGTGTGTACTCTGTTGGACCTGAATGATCCACTGCCCTCCTTACCATAGGCCCCAGATCCTTGGCATGGTATTGGTCATGGACCTGACGTGTAATATGAGGGCTTACCGTAGCTGACTGTGGACATAAATGTGGTGGTATTGTAACAAAATCGGCTACCTTCTTTTTCCGTGACTGTGGCTGTAACCTTGACTGGCCATTCGGTCCCAATTAACGGCCGGTATTTGTCCTCCAACTCCTTGTTTTGTCCGGTTCTGTCAGAGGCCAGGGTAACGTGATGCAGTGAATGTTTAATGTCTAACGTCCACCACTGGGGAGTGATAGAAATATAGCACTGTTGTCTCATCCTCCATGATTGAACCGTTACCCCTTCGGCTCCGCACTCTAGCTGTAGCTGGAAGATACACAGTAAATCACGGGCCAACAAGTTACAGTCCAATCCAGTAGTCACTACAAACTTGGTATGGCAAGTCGCCTGACTGCCCACGTTAGATTTAATTAAAACATTCCAGAAATTCCTCTGGCTCTTCAGTCTTTTTAGGTTTGAGGTCAACCCTGGGATCTAGCCCTTATCGAGGAGGCGGAGAACTATGCTGCCGCTATCGAATTGCTGGAAGGACATCACATCCGCCCAGTAAACCAGGTCTATGCTCGTCACCTGCTTGCGACTAGGCGGCAAAGCCCCGAGGAAACATTGGAAGATTTCTACTGGGCGCTACTGGTGCTGGGCCAAAACTGTGGCTGCCCGTAAGTTTCAGGGAGCGAGTACACGGAACTTTTAATCAGGGATGCTTTCGTGGCAGGTATGACCTCCCCCGATATCCGCCGAAGGCTCCTAGAAAGGGACACTCTGGGACTTACAGAGGCACGGGCCCTGGCAGGGTCCATGGACGTTGCCTATAAAAACGCACTGTCCTTTGCACCCGATCACGCGGCGGCCCCCTGGGCTGCGTGGCACCCCGCAGCAGCAGCCCCTCAGACCTTTTCCCTGACCCCGCAAGCCTGCGTGGCGAGATGGCCCGCTAACGCCGCCGGGCCCCGCTGTTTCTTCTGCGGGCAGGCGAATCATCCCCGCCCGCGCTGCCCGTCCCGCACCGCCACCTGCAAAGGGTGCGGCAAGAAGGGCCACTTTTTGGGGGTCTGCCAGGCCCGCGCCGAGGCCGCGGTCTCCAGCGACTATGGACCGCTGCGGCAACCCTCCCTTCAGGCCCCGACCGGCCAGCGCTCACCGCGCCCCCCCCCCCATCCTAACGCCAATTGCGACCCACGGGAGCGGCCATTTTGCCTCCCGGGCTCCACGTTGGACTGGTGGGTGCCGCTATTTTGTCCATCGCCGACGCCATTTTCTTCATCCCCGGACACCATGTGCGACCCATGGGTGACGCCATCTTGGATGGGGCCCGAGGCCCAGCTCGGTCGATTACACGCTGCCCGATCAGAACTCGCTACTGCTTCATCTGGCCTCGGCAACACTGGACCAAAGTCGACCTTGGACACTCGCAACGGCTACAACGACGGTCCTCATCAACGGCCATGAGACGTCGTGCCTGATTGACTCTGGGAGCACGGAAAGCTTTGTTCACCCCAATACGGTAAGGCGCTGTTCACTTGTAACCCACCCTGTAAATCAAAGGATCTACCTGGCCTCCGGGGCACACTCGGTGGAGATACAGGGGTTCTGCTAGCGAACCTCACTGTCCAAGGCAGGAAATTCAACAATTTCCGCCTGTACCTCCTGCCGCACCTCTGCGCGGCTACCCTCCTGGGGCTGGATTTCCAATGCCATTTGCAAAGCCTGACTTTTAAATTCGGCGGCCCTATACCTCCCCTTACTGTCTGTGGCCTCGTGACCCTTAAGGTCGACCCGCCTTCCCTGTTTGCGAACCTCACCCCGGATTGCAAACCCGTCGCCACCAGGAGCAGACGGTACAATGCCCAGGACCGGACCTTCATCAGGTCCGAGGTCCAAAGGCTGCTGGGGGAAGGGGTCATCGAAGCGAGCAACAGTCCCTGGAGAGCTCAAGTAGTGGTGGTAAAGACCGGGGAGAAGCATAGGATGGTCATCGACTACAGCCAGACCATCAACAGGTTTACGCAGCTGGATGCGTACCCTCTCCCCCGTATAGCCGACCTGGTAAACAGGATCGCACAATACCAGGTCTTCTCCACGGTGGACCTCAAGTCCGCCTACCACCAGCTACCCTTCCGTAATAGTGACTGCAAGTACACTGCATTCGAAGCAGATGGGCGGCTCTATCAATTTTTAAGAGTTCCCTTTGGTGTCACTAATCGGGTCTCGGTCTTCCAGCGAGAGATGGACCGAATGGTTGACCGGTACGGATTAAGCGCAATGTTCCCGTATCTGGATAACGTCACCATCTGTGGCCATGACCAGCAGGACCACGACACCAACCTCCGCAAATTCCTCTGGACCGCGAAAATCCTTAATCTGACATACAAGAAGGATAAATGTGTGTTTAGTACCGACCGTCTAGCCATTCTAGGCCACGTAGCGCGAAGTGGAGTGATGCACGGTGTATCACCACATGGAGTCATAGGCCCCGACCCTGAGCGCATGCGCCCCCTCATGGAGATTCCCCCTGCCTCACTGCCCCAAGGCCCTGAAGCGCTGCCACGTGTTCTTCAGCTATTATGCGCAGCGGGTCCCCAATTATGCAGACAAAGCCCGACCCCTGATCCAGTCCACAACCTTCCCCCTGTCGACGGAGGCCCGCCAGGCCTTCAGCCGCATCAAAGCAGACATTGCTAAAGCCACGATGCGTGCCATCGACGAGTCCCTCCCCTTCCAGGTCGAGAGCGATGCGTCCGACGTAGCTCTGGCCGCCACCCTCAACCAAGCGGGCAGGCCCGTGGCTTTCTTCTCCCGAACCCTCCATGCTTCCGAAATTCGCCACTCCTCAGTCGAAAAGGAGGCCCAGGCCATAGTAGAAGCTGTGCGACACTGGAGGCATTATCTGGCCGGCAGGAGATTCACTCTCCACACGGACCAACGGTCGGTTGCCTTCATGTTCGATAATGCACAGCGAGGCAAGATTAAGAACGACAAGATCTTGCGATGGA
Source organism: Scyliorhinus torazame (assembly GCF_047496885.1). Taxonomy (NCBI): domain Eukaryota; kingdom Metazoa; phylum Chordata; class Chondrichthyes; order Carcharhiniformes; family Scyliorhinidae; genus Scyliorhinus; species Scyliorhinus torazame. The sequence goes on along the minus strand of NW_027308502.1, from coordinate 28,079 downwards.
GGATAGAACTCTCCACCTTCAATTACGAGATCTTGTACCGTCCGAGGAAGCTAAACGAGCCTCCTGATGCCCTGCCCCGCGGCACATGTGCCACCGCACAAATGGACCGCCTCCGATCCCCCCACGAGGACCTCTGCCACCCAGGGATCACTTGCTTTTTCCATTTTATCAAGGCCCGCAACCTGCCCTACTCCATCGAGGAGGTCAAGACCGTCACCAGGGACTGCCAAATCTGCGCGGAGTGCAAACCGCACTTCTACCGGCCAGAGAGGGCGCACCTGATAAAGGCTTCCCGTCCCTTTGAATGCCTCAGCATGGACTTCAAAGTCCCCATCCCCTCCACCGACCACAACACGTACTTTCTTAACGTGATTGACGAATACTCCCGGTTCCCATTCGCCATCCCCTGCCCAGACATGACCACAACCACCGTCATCATGGCCCTCCAGGGTATCTTTACACTGTTCGGTTTCCCTGCATATATACACAGTGATAGGGGGTCCTCCTTTATGAGCGACGAACTGCGTCAATTCCTGCTCAGCAAGGGCATCGCCTCGAGCAGGACGACAATTTCCAACTTCCGGGGAAACGGGCAGGTAGAGAGGGAGAACGGAACCACCCCCGCCGGGCTCGTTTTTAACAGGGGGTGAATGTGGTAGTACCAGCTATTGCGGTACCTAAGAGGTGGATGACCATTTGTTAGACCCAGGAGTCTACCATTGGCTGTTGTACATAGCTCCGCCCTGAGAGGCGGAGTATAAGAACCGGTGCCGTCCCAGCAGCCTTCACTTTCTGTATCGAAGCTGCTGGGGAAGAGTTCTAGCAGATTAAAGCCTTCAGTTATGGAATCACTTCATCTTGAGTGTAATTGATTGCGCATCAAACAAAGTTAAGCAACCATTTGTATAAAGCGAAAGGAAGAAGCTGACACACAGACCAGGGAAACAAAATGTGAGAAGTATAAAAAACAGCAATAGAATTAAAATAATGTCGGCATCGCTGTCTCGGCCAATATTTATTTCCCGTTTCTCATTGTCCTTCAGAAGGTGGTGGTCAGCTGCTTTCTTGAACCGCTGCAGTCTGTCTGAGGTAGGGACACCCACAGTTCGGTTAGGAAGGGGAATATCTGGTAGAGGTCGTGGGTTTGGAAGATGCTGGTTAAGGAGTCTTGGTGAGTTGGTGCAGTGCATCTTGTCGATGGTGCACTCGGCTGCCAGTGTGTGTCGATGGTGGAGGGAGTGAATATTGAAGGTGGTGGATGGGGTGGGTGCCCACCAAGTGGGACCTCTTTGACCTTCATGGTGTCAAACCTCTTGAGTGTTGTTGGAGCTGCACTCACCCAGGCAAGTGGAGAGTATTCCATCACACTCCTGACTTGTGCCTTGTAGATGGTGGAGAGACTTTGGGGAGTCAGGAGGTGAGTTACTCACCACAGGATTCCTGTCCCCTGACTCTCCATCGTATTTATATAGTTATATAGCTCACTACCCCCTTCCCAAAGGCAGAGAGATGGACAATTAACATTGGTCTGACAACGATGACCGTGTGGCATGAAAGTTAGAAACACTCGCTCCCCAAAATGCAGCTGTTACAGGGGATAGAAGAACAATAATGGAAAAACTATGTCTGGGCAGTGAGAGCTGCTAATGGAGAGGTTTGCAGCATTGAAAACTAAACTCTGGATGGCCTCTGTAGTTAGACTCTTGTACCGATGAACTAAAGCGAATTATCCTTGAACAGAATGAACTCAAACAGTACCGACAGATTTCCAGGCAGCGGAAGATGTTTCCTGACAGGGAAGTTGAAATACTGTCATTAGTGAAACTGAAACAGGGAGCTTGTAGACCAAAACTTACGGGAAATAGTGAGGCAACAGTTCACCAAAATAGATTCAGAAATCTGTAACGAGGAGCCACAAGACAAGAATAAAAAAAGAGCAGCACTGAACACAAAGTGAATGAACACAGAATTAGAACTGTTAATAAAAATGAGCTGACTTCGTGGGAAGAGGCAGCAACAGGAAAGGAAAATGTTTTGATGGAACTCAACAACTTTGAAAATCTCAGCGAATAAGGGCAGAGCCTGAGGGAACCTGACTGGGAATTCCGATAGGAGAAAACAAAGCTGGAAATGGAGAATTGAAAAGTAGTAGATGAAAGTCGAAGGCGGCAGAAAAAAAGATTAGCAGCAAATAGAGTCAAAATCGAGAAAAGGCTGAATTAAAAGCAGGTGAATTGATGGCACTAATAGAAGTAAAGAGGGAACGGTCCAATAGGGATTATGGAGACATGGCTGCTGGGTGACCAGGCTGGGAACTGAGTATTCAAGGATATTCCACATTGAGGAAGGACTGGAAAAAATAAACAGGCGATGGGGTAATGTTGACAATAGTGGATAAGGTTAGTACAAAAGTGAGGGCGGAGCTTAGAGAACAAGAACAAGGGGCGTCATTCTCCGCCCCCCCAGAGGGCCGGAGAATGGCCGTTGGCCGCCGTGAATCCCGGCCCCGCCGGTTGGCGAAGTCTCCGAAGGGAGAAAAGTCGGCGGGGCGTTAATGTCGCCGCAGACATCGTAGACTGGCACGGGTGTGCGCAAGGCAGCCGATTTTGGGCCTGCCGATATTCTCCCTTCCGGATGGGCCGAAGTCCCGTCGACGTGATAACCGGTCACGTCAACGTAAATCAAGCCTCCTTTTAATCGGCGTAAACCTGTGCTCCAGGTTCACGCCGACCAGCGTGGAGGTGAGTGACGGCCTGGGGGGTTGGCCGCTGGGCAGGCGATGGCGTGGCCGCAGTCTGAATGTGTGGGGAGAGGTGTGTCTAGGGTTGTGTGTGTGTGTGTGCGGCGGGGGGGGGGGGGGGGGGTGGTTAGAGTGGGCTGGGCTCCAGGTGAGTGCCGGGAGGGGGGTCCGTGCCGGGGAGGGGGATGTGGGGTCCGTGCCGGGGATGGGGGGGGGGTCCGTGCCGGGGAGGGGGATGTGGGGTCCGTGCCGGGGATGGGGGGGTGGTCCGTGCCGGGGAGGGGGCCGTACCGGGGAGGAAGATGGGGGGTCCGTGCCGGGGAGGAGGATGGGAGGTCCATGCCGGGGAGGGGGATGGGGGGTCCGTGCCGGGGAGGGGGATGGGGGGGTCCGTGCCGGGGAGGGGGATGGGGGGGGCCCGTGCCGGGGAGGGGGATGGGAGGGGGTCCGTGCCGGGGAGGGGGATGGGGGGGGGCCCGTGCCGGGGAGGAGGATGGGGGGTCCGTGCCGGGGAGGAGGGTGGGAGGTCCGTGCCGGGGAGGGGGATGGGGGGTCCGTGCCGGGGAGGGGGATGGGGGGGGGCCCGTGCCGGGGATGGGGTTGGGGGGGGTCCGTGCCGGGGAGGGGGATGGGGGGGGGGCCCGTGCCGGGGAGGAGGATGGGGGGTCCGTGCCGGGGAGGAGGATGGGAGGTCCGTGCCGGGGAGGGGGATGGGGGGTCCGTGCCGGGGAGGGGGATGGGGGGATCCGTGCCGGGGAGGGGGATGGGGGGGGCCCGTGCCGGGGAAGGGGATGGGGGGTCCGTGCCGGGGTGGGGGATGTGGGGTCCGTGCCGGGGAGGGGGATGCGAAGGCAAGTGAGTTGGTCCACCTGGCCAGGTGCCAGCCTCCAACAGTTGGACCCATGCGGTCCATGCCACCTGGCTGGGGGGAAGGAGGGGATATGGGCAATGATGACATGTCGTCCCCCCCACCCCGCCCCCCGCAATCAAGCCGTCAGGTTTTCCGATCATCCAGCGATGTTGCCCGCCGTGGCGGCAGCCGCTAATGTCTATGTTGCCCTGGATGAGGAGGAGGAGGAGGAGGAGGAGCGTGCCAGAGAGGCGGCGCAGGCTGCCGCAGAGGGACAGGCGGCAGCCGCCCAGGCTGGAGGGACACCTGACCGACAGGACGAGGAGTGGGAGGAGGACGTCGCGGCCCCACGGCAACGGAGGCACCCGAGGGCGCCCCGTGTGTACCGGCCCCGGCAGTCATACCAGGACCTCACGGACCGGGAATGCAGGAGGAGACTCCGGATGAGGCGGGAATCCGTGGCACACATCAGCCACCTGCTGGCACACCTGTCACCGCGTGGCACTGGCGGGGGACACCCTCTCCCCGTGTCCGTCAAGGTTACGGTGGCCCTGAACCTTTATGCAACGGGGTCATTCCAGGCACCGAGTGGGGACCTGTCCGGCATATCGCAGACATCGGTGCATCGGTGCATCCGGGCAGTGACAGATGCCCTATATGCCATGGCGCACCGCTACATCCGCTTCCCTGTGGACCGGGCCAGCCAAGATGCCCGTTCCGTGGGCTTCTCTGCCGTGGCCGGGTTCCCCATGGTCCAGGGCGCGATTGATGGGATGCACGTCGCTGTGCGGCCACCTGCAGATAACAGGGCCGTGTTCACCAATAGGAAGGGGACCCATTCGATGAACATACAGGTGGTCTGCGACCACCGCATGATGATCCTGCACATCTGCGCCCGTCACCCAGGAAGTGTACACGACTCATACGTGTTGTCGTGGTCATCCATCCCCGGCATGTCCGAGGGACGCCATCCCCGGCTGAGGGGCTGGTTGCTGGGCGACAGGGGCTACCCATTGCGATCGTGGCTGATGACGCCTATACGGAGGCCACGCAATGAGGCGGAGAACCGATACAATGATTCCCATGTAGCGACAAGGGGAGTGATAGAGAGGTGCTTTGGCGTGCTGAAGATGCGTTTCAGGTGCCTGGACCTCTCTGGGGGCGCCCTCCAGTATCGGTCAGATAGGGTCGGCCGCATCATTGTGGTGTGCTGCGTCCTGCACAACATAGCCCAGCAGAGGGGTGATGTGCCGCAGGCAGAGGAGGGTGGAGTGGAGGAGCAGCAGGAAGAGGTGCAGTCCTCCCCAGATGAGGGGGATGGGGGCAATGGTCAGGGCAGACGGGGTAGACACAGGCGGGTGGCTGTCCACCGTTACCAGCTGGCCCAGCGGGCATGGGACAGACTGATAGCTGCCCGCTTCACTGACTAGATGGGCGTGGGAATCGGGTAGTATGGCCACAGACTGCACACCATGGCAACAGCCGACCACCCACCCCCCCACCCATCCACCCACCCAGCACCCTCACCCCCCTCCCCAACCACACCCACCCCACCCGCATGCACACCACCCCCCCCCCATTGCCGATCCACCTGCGGCACAACGGGCCGGGCTCACACAGTTGCGGGTGGACGCGTGTCTATCGCAGGCCATGGAGGATGATGACAACCCGCCCTGCGATGAGCTCCGGGCTCCACATCGTTGGACTATGTCTGACCCATGGCCACAGTACCACCATCCACCCGGATCATCCCTGCATGCGGCTGTGACACTGCAGCGCACGGTCCCGTCCTCTGCCCGGGGGGATGTTGATGGCGGCCCAGGGGGAAGGGGGCAGACTCACCTGGGGCTGAGGTAAGACCACCCATCACACACACACTTGCGCTCAACGTACATGACACCCCCGCACGCTTTGGACAGAGCACAAAGGCAGCTTCTGTAGGTGTAACATTGACTTTAATAACCAAAGGAGTTCATGCACGTGCCCTAGCCCCTAAAACTCATCTGTGCCCTGCACCCGTGCCAACTTACTCAGTGTCTAATTGTTTGGCCTTACGGGCCCTTTGACTATGTCTACGTGGTTCCCCAGATGGTAGAGCAGAACTGGAGGTGGACTCCTGTGATTCCTGCCCTCTGACACGGGATCCCTTTGGCGGCCGTTTCCTGGGGCGTCCTGGCCTAGGTGGGCCAGGCTGCGGCCCGGGCGACTGGGATGGCGAGCTGCCAGCCTGTCCTGCCCGTTGCCCACCCGATGCACCTGGGACGGAAGGGGGGGAGTCCGAGGTGTCGCAGTGTTCCGGGACCTCCCCTACAGGGGGACCCGGGACGGACCATACCACCTCCTCCTCCCTCGGGGTGCCCGATGCCCCCAGGCCTCTACATGGGTGTGACGAATGTGATATAAAATAGTTACTTTAGAGTTACTAGTTAATGTAATGTAGAAATAAGCCACTTTGATTCTTGCAGTTAGGGACAAAGGAATTTGAGACCGCATGGAAAAAGCAGGAAGAGGTGTGTCTATGAGGGTGATGCTTCATTGATAGGGGCCAGAGAAAGGGATTGGAAGTGAGCCAATGTTACATTTCTGTAAGATGATTCAAGCTTGCAAGCTAAATAAATAACTTCTGTTTACGTGCGAATCCGTCTCAACTTTTATTGAGGCCAGACTGACAGAGAAAGAAATTTGGAGATCAACATTTGGTGCCGAAAACCGGGATTTCTCTGGGCGATCCTGATCCAACTGCGAAATCAGAATTAGACTGATTATGAACAGGAGGACGGGAACAAAGGGCCCTCAATGTAGAAATGGAAAACGACCAGCATTGATTGTTCCCCTCTTCTTATCGTCTGATTAGTCTGGTCACTCGCGGTTGGCACAGAAAGACCGCCTCGACGAAATCACAGGTCAGTCTGGGGATTAGCACTTTAATTGATGGGATTTCATATTGTTGTTTCGGCTTGGGTTAGGGTTTTGGGCTGATGGGACTTTAAATAATGAAGGTTCAGTCTATTATCGGGGTTCAGAGGCTGATGTGACTTAAATAATAAAGGTTCAGTCTATTATTAGGGTTCAGAGGCTGATGTGACTTAAATAATAAAGGTTCAGTCTATTATTAGGGTTCAGAGGCTGATGTGACTTAATTAATGAAGGTTCAGTCCAGTATAACTGTTTTTAAATCTGAAGATGGTTCAACTCTATGTGTGAGTGTTTTAAATATATAGTTGATTAAGCTAAAATTGTCTCCTTGGACTGTAAAGTTCCGAGGTCTAGTTGAGATTGTGAGGTTGAAGCAGAAGTCTCTCAAAGGGTTAACAGCAGCAGGCGGAGTTGAAAACAGACAGTGCTTCTCACTCAGGCCTTGAGATAACAGCACCAGTCTGCAGTGTAATCGGATACCTTTCCTTTGAGTCAGTGAACACCAGCAAAGTTACGTTTTGAATTAATTAAAGGAAACCAGTGGGTTTCTCCACCTCTTTGATAAAAGTTATTATTTTCGAAAGCAATTGATTGAAATTGCCAGAATCTTAAATTTTACTTACTTGAAATAAGGTTTATCTCATTTTATCTGGAGATTAATAGAAACTTAAAGAAGATCATGGACACCATTTTAAAAAGTGTCAATCTGGAGATGATAATTGATTTTGCTAATACTTATGATAGTTGATTTTGCTAATACTTATGTGTATGTAACAGAAAAAAAACTTGTTAAAAGAAAAATTGTTAAGATAAAGAAATAATTAAGTTGTAAATGTTATACAAGTTTGTGTTAAGCAAATTGTAAATTTAGTTCTGAGTTGAGATCAGAGCTAAGCTTGCAAGTTGCAGTAATTCAATTTGAATTTTCAAACATGTTTAAGTTTTAAAAAAAAGAGAGCAAATAGAGAAAAGAAGGACACAGATCTTGAATGCGTTGAATAGCACATTTCAAAGGCCCATAAATCTTTCTGTTATCTTAGACCTAAAACCTAGGAAGATTGACGAGCCATAGGAATGTCTGGGGCGTTTTAATGAAATCTACCGGGGGCAGTCAGGCGATTTGCTGTATCAAACTGGTCAGAATTCCCCTCAATACTGTGCTATGTTAATGCATTGCCTACCACCTTCTGTGGTTACTGCTGTGAAATGTAATAACATGAATTGGACAGAGAACGACCCTTCCCAGATGGCAAGGGCAGTCAGATTTTACTGGAAGGAGGGTGTAGGCCAAGAAGGAGGCTCAGTTACAAAGGTTAAGACTGAGTATGTAATGAAAAAGGATGATCTGCGATCCCAACAAGCGGCAGAAATGGTAGTTTACCAGCAGGAGCTCCAATATAGTGACTTTGGGTGGGTGGATCAGCGAAGAGGAGGATGAGACAACAGTGCTATATTTCTATCACCCCCCAGTGGTGGACGTTAGACATTGAACAGCCACTATCACTGCATCACGTTACCCTGGCCTATGACAGAACTGGACGAAACAGGGAGTTGGAGGACAAATACCGGCCATTACTTGAGACCGAATGGCCAGTCAAGGTTACAGCCACAGTCACGGGAAAAGAAGGTACAGCCGATTTTGTTACAATATCACCACATTTATGGCCACAGTCAGCTTCGGTAAGCCCTCATATTACACGTCAGGTCCATGACCAGTACCATGCCAGGGATATGGGGCGAATGGTCAGCATCTTACCGCAGCTCGTCAGAATAGGTATGAGATATACCTTTTGAACAATCCACGTCTGACATTTAAATACTGTACCACTATCAATCCAGCCTGTTTTCTTAGAGGTCCCCCTGTCCATGAAGACGCACCTGGCCACGACTGTTTAGCCTTGATTCAGGAAACTACCACAATAAGGGGCGATTTGAGTGACATTTCGTCAGAACAACCTGACATGATTATGTGTGGTCAAATATCCCACCGGGGTTTAGTTAATGACCTACTGCAGGCCCTCCTTCTGCCAGCGCAGATTTCCGTTATTAAATGCGCTGCCCACACGAATGGTACAACCCCAGTTGACGTTGGTAATGAACGAGCAGATTGTGCAGCGCGCACAGCCGCACAAATTCAGCAAGTGATGGTGCCTAAAATGTTAAGTCAGACTAAACGATCTACTATGAATGTGTCTGCTTCTGACAAGCCAATGCCAACCATCCAAGACGTCATAAGGTTACAGGAGGACGCTCCTGAGAGTGATAAACAAATGTGGAAACGGTTAGGTTGTACATATGATTCTGTTTCCTCTTTATGGACCACGCCTGCACATCAGACTTGTATGTCTGATGTACTGGCTTTATGGGTCATCGAATGTGTACACTTTGCAACTCATTGTGGGGCTCGAGGGACTAGTGATTTGTTGCTGGACACTTGGTGGCACCCTAAAATGCAGGGGTTGGCCCAAAGTATCAGTAATCGGTGTTTGATTTGTCAGCAATATAACACCGGAAAAGGTATCCCTTGTGGGAAGGGGCAAACCCCGTTGCCCAGTGGTCCCTTTGAGATGCTCCAAATGGATTACATTGAGTTGGAAAGGTGTCAATGTTACAAATATGTTTTGGTCATTGTGGATGTGTTCAGCAGATGGGTCGAGGCGTATCCGACTATCTATAGTAAAGCTGCTACTGTGGTTAAAGTCTTGATGAGGGAAATCATTCCCCGGTACGGTATACCAGCTCAGTTAAGTTCTGATAATGGGCCTCATTTTATTGGACAAATTAACAAGGAGTTTTGCTCCCAGTTGGGCATACGCCAGCAGTTACACTGTGCTTACAGACCGCAGGCAGCCGGGGTGGTTGAGAGACACAATCAGACCCTCATAACTAAAAAAATTGAGTCCATCTCCACTACTGTAAAAGGTCGGATACTAACCTGCCTCCCTTCTCCAGTGCTATTTTACAGGTGTGGAGCATGATGGAGTGGCTACGCATCGTCTGTCTGATATTTGGCCTCACTTCGCTTGGCGTGTTATTGGCGATGGACATGGAAAAGGGGAATATTATGTATCTGTGTAGCCCCAACCAATCTACAAGGATACATCACCTATGCAAAGGTGATGTTCTTCACTGCCCCCATATACGAGGACATGGTATCGACTCATGAAGGTCATCAAAGTTAAGGAGAATGCGGGAGTCATGAAGCAGTTGCACGGGTCCCGGCGATGGGAAGGGAACATTATATGGACATTGCCTTGTTTTTGGAATACATGTAAATTTGATTTTGGATGTGTTAAAAGTGGTACAATAAAGGTAACATCAGGCTGTCAGAAGAGTGTAGGAAGAGACCATGAGAAAGAGAAAGGGACTAGAGAGAGGACGGGGCGTATGAGAAGGGAAGTACAGCTAGAACGTAGGTTACCGGGAGATGCACTTAAGTTAATTAAAGGCCAAACTGAGGAAAACCCGGGTAGTATGAATCTCTTCTACCAGATTTACCACCGTCTGTATGGCCAGGGACAGGTTGTCTGCTACCCAAACCCCGCAGCGGTGTCTAGGTTATTTTCTGTTTCACCGCTTTGGGGCACTCCCCAAACGGTGGTTCATTGTCAGCGTTCCGAGCCATTGCCCGAGCAAGTCACTCTTCCTTACGATCCGGATTCAGCACCACCGGCTATTTGCCTTCCCCTTCCTCGGGGTAATCCCCATTCACAGTATGATAGGCTGCGACGGTGGAGGGCGTACATACCTAGCCACTTCACTCCCAATAGGGATTCCCGGTCGTACGAGAATTGCTTCAGCAGTGAAGGGTACGGCTGTTTGCTGGTAGAGGTGGACACAAATATAACATGTCTGTTCCCCACCTGTACGGACAGGAGGTGCCATATCACCCAGGCGTCTGGCCAATGCGTTTGTTACAACATCACTTGCGTTCCATTGAACGCTGGCCTCCAGCTCCTTTGTGGCTGGGCGAATGTCTCTCATATCACTGTTGGGAATAGGGCTTTCTGCATTGCTGGGCGGCCCGAATGGGCATTTCAAAATTGGATAAACTGGGCTACTGGGAGGTCCTTACGCAACCGATATGCTGATTGTGATGCTAGTCTCCACACGGAACAAGGATACTACTTTTTATTTAATGGTACGGCGACCAACGTTTTGTCACCCCATTTCCCCGCCGAATTGCTATAGGGACTCTAGTCCCTACCACAGTCCCCTGCCCTTCGGCGTGGAACCTGCATAATCAGTTAGCACGCTGGGCAGTCTCTGCTGAATTTTGCGAGAACTGGAAAAAACCTCAGGTTCTTGCACCCAACCGGGGCCACTCAGCCGGGTGGGGCATTCTGAGCGTATTGACACTGGGAGGTGTGGGGGGTTCCTTGGCTGTTAGTGATCGGAATTATTTTGTTTGCGGCCTTACCATCTTGGGAAATGAAACCTTGGGAGCCCTCGGGGCAATAACCAAGGAGTTGTCTCAGCTACGGTTGTTTGCAATGCAGAACCGGTATGCTCTTGACTATCTTCTGGCCCGTGAGGGTGGGGTATGCGCCATAGTACAGGGCAAGTGGATCGTGGGTGTTCAGGACTTGACCGCTAACATTACTAAATTTATGGATCGCATACGGGATCACTTGGACGGGATGCAGGATCCTGACTCTTGGGGTAACTGGGGATCTGGAGGATGGAAGGACTGGTTGATAAATATGGCCATGTATCTAGTGGTAGCTATCGGCTGCATCTTTGTGGGCCTGGCCATCCTTAAATGTGTGATGGGTAGAATGCGGGGTGCACTAGATCAGATCACCGCCCCAATCACCGAGAAAAAAAATTTAACTGTTAAAATCCATGAGGGTGAGGCAGATGAAGGGGGGCTAAGACAGGAATTGGAAATGCAGCGACGGATCTTTTTAGATGAGGAACCGTAGCTATAGATTGGATAGTTCGGTTATCATGGAATGATAAAAGGAGGGAATGACGAATGTGATATAAAATAGTTACTTTAGAGTTACTAGTTAATGTAATGTAGAAATAAGCCACTTTGATTCTTGCAGTTAGGGACAAAGGAATTTGAGACCGCATGGAAAAAGCAGGAAGAGGTGTGTCTATGAGGGTGATGCTTCATTGATAGGGGCCAGAGAAAGGGATTGGAAGTGAGCCAATCAGAATAGATCGAACAGGTCAGGAGGGACATAGGCTGATTTATGTCCGTCGAGTATGTGAAACTTGATACCATTTGAACTGATTTTGCAGAGATCCCTTTGTCTGTTAGTTCAGTCGTTTTCTGGAGTGTAAGAGGCTGGATGTCCTGTTACATTTCTGTAAGATGATTCAAGCTTGCAAGCTAAATAAATAACTTCTGTTTACGTGCGAATCCGTCTCAACTTTTATTGAGGCCAGACTGACAGAGAAAGAAATTTGGAGATCAACAGGTGGGGGATGCGAACGGACTGGCCATCCGACGCCCCCCCGACATCTGGCGCTGCCAGTCCTGGAGGCCCATGCTGGTATCGACAGGGGTCTGCAGGTTTGCAGCCATGGAGCCCAGGGGGTTGGCAAACCTTGTCTGTGACTGTGCAACGCCAGCTCGCACATGGCCACTGACGCCGATGCCCTCAGCGATGGCCTGCTGAGACTGGGCCATGGACTGCTGAGACTGGGCTATGGCCTGCTGAGACTGGGCCATGGCCTGCAGAGACTGGGCCATGGCCTGCAGAGACTGGGCCATGGCGTTGAGCGCCTCTGCCATCTGGCGCTGGCACTGTCTCATGGCCTCCTGTGAGAGGGCAGCCATGTCCTGGGCCACAGACGCCGCCTGCACGGAAAGCCCCAGGCCTCGCAAACCGTTCCCCATGTCTGACACCGTCGCACCCATTGCCTCCACCGCGGACGCCACCCGTGCGGTGTCGGCCTGGGTGGCACGCATGACCGGCACGACTCCCAGCTCCTGGACGCGGGTGGACTCCTCCACCTGCGACTGCAGCCGCCGCAAGCCGCCCGTCACCCTCTTCGCTCGTCTCCGGGTCGGTGGTTGCATCGGATCTATGTGTGGGTGTGGTAACTCCAGGAACCCGGGATCCATCTGGGCGGCAGATGTTCGCTTGGACTGGGCTGCCCTCCGACCGCCCGGCCCCTCTGCTGCTCCTACCTCCACCTGCTGTACCGGAACGGCTGTGTTGTGCGCACCAGTGAGTGTACCAGACGCCTCATCACTAAAGTGCCCAACCGAGGTGAGTGTTTCTGCGATGGTGGAGGGTGTTGGTGACAGCAGTGGCGTTGTGTCGTGCTCTTCGTCCCACTCTGAGTCCATGGCACTTTGGGGAGGGGGTTCGTCTCCACCCATCCACTCTGTGTCACTGTCCGGTATTTTGTCTTCCTGGGTAGTGCTGTTCCGGGTAGGGGTGTCCCGGGTAGGGGTGCCCTGGGTAGTGGTGTCCTGGGTAGTGGTGTCCTGGGTAGTGGTGTCCTGGCTCGGCTGTGACGGGGGCCTGTGGCTGCCCCTCTCGTCGCTGGGTGGCACACGCCTGCGTCGTCGCACCCGCACGTGACAGGGGCGTCGTTTCCCTGTTGCTCCAGGTCTCTCCGTCTCCCGTGGTCTCCAAGGGACATCCTGCGGGCGTCGCATGCCCGAGGGTCTGGGTCTCTCCGTCTCCCGTGGTGTGCGAGGGGCATCCTGCGGGCGTCGCATGCCGGAGGGTCCGGGTCTATCCGTCTCCCGTGGTGTGCGAGGGGCATCCTGCGGGCGTCGCATGCCGGAGGGTCCGGGTCTATCCGTCTCCCGTGGTGTGCGAGGGGCATCCTGCGGGCGTCGCATGCCGGAGGGTCTGGGTCTATCCGTCCCCGTTGTGTGCGAGGGGCATCCTGCGGGCGTCGCATGCCGGAGGGTCTTGGTCTCGCCTTCTCCCGTGGTGTGCGAGGGGCATCCTGCGGGCGTCGCATGCCGGAGGGTCCGGGTCTCTCCGTCTCCCGTGGTGTGCGAGGGGCATCCTGCGGGCGTCGCATGCCGGAGGGTCCGGGTCTCTCCGTCTCCCGTGGCCTCCGAGGGGCATCCTGCGGGCGGTCTGCATCTGCGGGGATGGGTGCCTCGACGTTTGCTCCTGCGATACACAATGAAGCATGCATGGTTAGACACGCGGGCAGTGATCAGGTGGTATGGGGGAGGGGGATATAGGGGAGGGGGGATATGGGGACGGGCTGTCGGTGGCTCACTTGCTATTACGCCCCCGACCTCTGCATCAGCAACCTCCCGGTCCTCAGGTCCGCCAGCCAGTTCCAGGGCCCTTTCCTCGTGTTCGGTCAGTGGCCTCTCATCAGCGGGCCCTCCTCCAGTCCTCACATGCTCCCTATTGTTCTGTGCGCGCTTCTTCTGTGGCGGGGGTGGGGTGGGGCTGGTGGCAGGGGTAAAAGGCAGCAGTGTTAGGCAGGTATATGAATGCACGCCATCGGTTGCGCGTGTATTGCAGAGGTTAAGGTTAGGGCTGGATTCACTTGGGGATATGGGGGATATGGGGAGGGTGGATATGGGGGAGGGGGGGTTATGGGGGATATGGGGGAGGGGAGATATGGGGAGGCGGGATATGGGGGAGGGGGGATATTGGGGAGGGTGGATATGGGGGAGGGGAGATATGGGGGAGGGGGGATATGGGGGAGGGGGGATATGGGGGAGTGGGATATGGGGGATATGGGGGAGAGGGGATATGGGGAATATGGGGGAGGGGGATAAGGGGGGGGATATGGGGGAGGGGGGATATGGGGGCTATGGGGAGGGGGGATATAGGGGAGGGGGGATATGGGGAGGGGGGATATGGGGGAGGGGGGAATATGGGGGAGGGGGGATATGGGGAGGGGGGATATGGGGAGGGGGGATATGGGGAGGGGGGATATGGGGGAGGGGGATATGGGGGAGGGGGGATATGGGGGATTATGGGGGAGGGGGGATATGGGGGAGGGGGATATGGGGAGGGGATATGGGGGAGGGGGGTATTGCGGAGAGGGCATATGGGGGATATGGGGAGGGGGATTTGGGGGGTATGGGGGAGGGGGATATGGGGATATGGGGACGGGGGATATGGGGGAGGGGGGATATGGGGAGGGGGATATGGGGGAGGGGGGATATGGGGGAGGGGGATATGGGGGAGGGGGGATATGGGGGATATGGGGGAGGGGGGATATGGGGGATATGGGGGAGTGGGGATATGGGGGATATGGGGGAGGGGGAGGGGGGATATGGGGGATATGGGGAGGGGGATATGGGGGATATCGGGGAGGGGGATATCGGGGATATGGGGAGGGGGGATATGGGGGAGAGGGGATATGGGGGAGGGGGGATATGGGGGAGGGGGGATATGGGGGAGGGGGGATATGGGGGAGGGGGGATATGGGGGAGGGGGGATATGGATATCGGGCGGGGGGAGGCTCACCCTGCCTGCTCTGACGAGGTCGTTCACCTTCTTGTGGCACTGGGTGCCTGTCCGTGGTCTCAGGGCCACAGCGGTGACGGCCTCTGCCACCTCCCTCCACAGACGCCGGCTGTGGCGTGGGGCAACTCTGCAGCCGTGCCTGGGATACAGGGCCTCCCTCCTCTGCTCCACTGCGTCCAGGAGCGCCTCCACATCGCGTGACTCGAACCTCGGGGCTGAGCGGCGGCCAGCTATCCAGTCGGGTGTTCCGGTCATGTGTTCCGGTCGGGTGGGGGGGAGCAGCGCGTCGCTATGAGCCGTCAAGCCGTGCGGCGTGTATGACGCTGCACGGCGTGAACCACGTGAGCAAGTGCGGATCCCGTCACGTCGCTGCTTGCCTATTTCGGGCTGGAGACTTCGCAACGATTTTTCCGGCGTGACGCAAGTCAGATTTGCGCCGTTTTTTGTGCCGATCGGCGGACTTTACGCCGTTAACGGAGAATTTCGCCCAAGATGTGAAATCAGGACTGGTTTAAGAAACAGCAAGGGGCAGGACACATTGGTCAGAGTTGTTTGTAGCCCACAAAACAGTCATGGTGATGTCGGGCATCATAAGACCATAAGACAGAGGAGCAGAATTAGGCCACTCGGCCCATCGAGACGGCTCCGCCATTCAATCATGGCTGATATTTTTCTCATCCCCATTCTCCTGCCTTCTCCCCATAACCCCTGATCACCTTCTTGATCAAAAACCTATCTATCTCTGTCTTAAAGACACTCAGTGATTTGGCCTCCACAGCCTTCTGCGGCAAAGAGTTCCACAAATTCACCACAGTCTGGCTGAAGAGATTCCTCCTCATCTCTATTCTAAAAGATCGTCCCTTTCGTTTGAGATTTTGTCCTCTGCTTCTAGTTTTTCCAACAAGTGGAAACATCCTCTCCATGTCCACTCCATCCAGGCCACGTAGTGTCCTGTAAGTTTCAATAAGATCCCCCCTCATCCTTCTCAACTCCAACGAGTACAGACCCAGAGTCCTCAACCGTTCCTCATATGACAAGCTCTTCATTTCAAGGATCATTCTTGTGACCCTCCTCTGGACCCTTTCCAAGGCCAGCACATCCTTCCTTAGATACGGGGCCCAAAACTGCTCACAATACTCCAAATGGGGTCTGACCAGAGCCTTATATTGCCTCATTGCATTTGCCTTCCTAACTGTCGACTGAACCTGCATGTTAACCTTAAGAGAATTGTGAACAAGGACTCCCAAGTCCCTTTGTGCTTCTGATTTCCAAAGCATTTCCCCATTTAGAAAATAGTCTATGCCTCCATTTCTCCTTCCAAAGTGCATAACCTCACAATTTTCCACATTGTCTTCCATCTGCCACTTCTTTGCCGACTCTCCTAGCCTGACCAAGTCCTTCTGCAGCCCACCTGCTTCCTCAATACTACCTGGCCCTCTACTGATCTTTGTATCATCTGCAAACTTAGCAACAGTGCCTTCAGTTCCTTCTTCCAGATCATTAATGTATATTGTGAAAAGTTGTGGTCCCAGCACAGACCCCTGAGGTACACCACTAGTCACCGGCTGCCATCCTGAAAAATACCCCTTTACCCCACTCTCTGCGTTGTGCATGATATAAGTCAGGAAATTAGATGTGCCTGTGACAAGGTTAATAAAGTAATCATGGGTGAATTCAATCTACATGTAGACTGAGAAACCCTCATTCACATTGGAGTCGCTGTGGAAGATTATTCCTGGAATGTATTGCAAGAACGTCTTCTATACATTATTTTGAGGGACCATCTAGGGTACAGTTTTTTTTAGATCTTGCATTATGGGCAGCACGATAGCACAGTGGTTAGCACTGTCTGTGCGGAGTCTGCACGTCCTCCCCGTGTCTGAGTGGGTTTCCTCCGGGTGCTCTGGTTTCCTTTCACAGTCCAAAGATGTGCAGGTTAGGTGGATTGGCCATGCTATATTGCCCTTAGTGTCCAATAAAAAGGTTGGGCGGGGTTACTGGGTTACGGGGATAGGGTGGGTGTGTCGACTTAGGTTGGGTGCTCTTTCAAAGGGGCGGTGCAGACTCGATGGGCTGAATGGTGTCCTTCTGCACTGTAAATTCTATGATTCTATGCAATGTGAACAGACTAATTAATAATGTTGTTGTAAATTAACCATTCGGGAAGAGTGACCATAATTTTATATTAAGTTTGAAAGTGATGTCGTTCGATCTGAAGCTCAGGTCTTCAATCTAAACAAATAAACTATGGAGGTATGAGGGGGGAATTGGCAGTGCTGGACTAGAAAAATACATCAAAAAGTCTGACAGTAGATTGGCAATGACGATCATTTAAAGAATTATTACACAGTTGCAAGAAATTTCCATTATTTTGAGGCAAAAAAACCTAGCAAAAAAAGTAGTCAACCATTGCAAAAAAAGGTGAAAGATTGTATTATCACACTGTTACAATGATAGAGAGAAAAACTTGGGGTTATACATGGAAATATTGGACTTTAAGAGGACTTGAGTTGGATATTTTTTTTAATGGACACGAGACATGGAAGAGGCTGATGAACAGCCCATTATCCACGATCAGAATGGCTGCACGAGGTCTCGACAGAACAATGGGATGTCTTCCTGGGCTCCGACACAACTCAAGGTTCTTGTAAAAAACTTTCTCAGACTGATTACTTTCTCTGGAAGGCAAAGGGACATAATGACTCTCTCTTCTCAAGGTCCCTGCTGACAATAGCCGAGACAGACAAGTACACAGCAGCCCCTTGAAGTACACATCTGAGTGATAAAAGCCTGTGTGTTGGCCATTCTGTCATTTTCTCTCTCTCGGTCTGATTGTCGGTCGGTCTGTGTGCGACGCTGAGCAACAGAAGCTGGAAGCTGACCACAAACCCTGCAAAACCTACACCTCATAACTCAATGACTTCCCTATAACTTTTTATTTTGAACTGTTTCTAATCTATATGAATGAAGATACATGTGTTCCACCATTTCAACTGAGATTCTTTTCTGGTTAATTAACTTACTCAACCTTAACTCAAGAAAAGCTGGTTGAATTGGCTCCTTTTAAACAGATCTATTGGGTCTGGAAAAGGTGCTGACGGGAAGGGAACCTTGTTAGATTAAACCTTTGTTGTTCCCAGCAGAGGGTGGGTTGGATGAAGACATGGAACCAGCCTTCCCCCCTCACCCGGGTTTGTGACAATTAGCGGGTATCACAGCCGGATGGTGATGAATCGAGGGGTCTCACCCCGATCAATAACTTTTGGGGAACTCCACCTGCTGGTCATGACGACAAACAAAGCAATTCCAATCCTCATTCAGCCTGTCCATTATTTCTCTGAGGAACAGATTCAAGTTTACCAGACACCATTCATTCGATATTCCCTTGCCTTTCATTCGGAACGTGTCTAACAGATAAATGGGAATAATGCTAAAAGGACTCAATGTTTCCGGGGCTTTCTCTCCTAATTGATGCTGCCAGACCTGCTGAATATTTCCGGAATTCTCTGTTCTTGTTTCAGATTCATCACCTTTGTCTCGCAGGTGATCCTCTGACCATATATCTGCCCCATCACTGACACAGGGCAGCACGGTAGCACAAGTGGATAGCACTGTGGCATCACAGCTCCAGGGTCCCAGGTTCGATTCCCCGGTGGGTCACTGTCTGAGCACGTTCTCCCCGTGTCTGCGTGGGTTTCCTCCGGGTGCTCCGGTTTCCTCCCACAGTCCAAAGATGTGCAGGTTAGGTTGACTGGCCATGATAAATTGCCCTTAGTGACCAAAAAGGTTAGGAGGGGTTATTGGGTTCTGGGGATAGGGTGGAAGCGAGGGCTTAAGTGGGTCGGTGCAGACTCGATGGGCTGAATGGCCTCCTTCTGCACTGTATGTTCTATGTCAAATCCCTCATGTGCTTTTCTCATACAAAATGGACCTTGTTAAATCAGGCAGAAAAGGCTCCCAATATTTGACAGTTTTGGGAAATAACTTGATATTTTTAAAACTGTAAACATTATAGAAATTAAAAGCTGTTGATTTGAGTTTGGCTCCTGTTATTGAGGACTCAGCCTGTGTTTATTGTGTGTCCCTCTGTCAGTGAATGAAGATATATTTTTCCCACCCCCATCTCTACAGGACACTGTGGAGGGCCCACACTCTGCAATCACCCTTGGATCATCACAATATCACAAGGACAGTGAGGCTCCACTTTGATGCAGAAAATGGTGCTTCCCCTTTCTGGCCCGGTTTGCACTTCTTGTTCTGAGAAGGCAGGACTGAACTCTGGAAGATTAACCAATCCCATTCCCGGCAGAGAGCCTGTCCCTTTGATCGGCAGCTTGGGAGATGATGAGGATGTTCCTCACTGTATTCTGTCTGTGAAACAGAGATGGGGCTGGATTGTCCTGCGGCTAAACGCCGGCTCAAGCAGAGAATCCGCCGGAGGTTCACATCAAAAGAATCGGAGCAAACCCCTCGCCGATTCCGGTACCGGTGAGGGGCGAGCGCCGGCGCCGCCTCCAATGCCGAAAACGAATGGAGAATGGCCGCTTCCTGGGCCAAACATGCACACGGCAGACAACCTTCAGTGGTCGCGCCGTACAACATGGCGGCGCCGGTGTGCGGACCCTACCGGCCATCCGCGACCCCAAAGTCCACCCCCTGGCCACCGCCTGGCCATCCACCACCAGTCGCCCCAGGCCACGCAGAAGCCCCCCATCCAGCGACACGTGTCCCGGCCGGGTTTGGCGGTGCTGAACACAGTCTGCAGCCGGCACGCCAGGTTCACTATTTGTGGGACCACACGTGTCCCGCGGCATCGGGAATCTTCCCATCAGGCGGGGAGCACCGTGAGTGGGCCGGCCGATGAGGCGCCAATGGCAGTGCGACTGCACGTGGCGCGCGTCACGATGACTGCAGTCCGGAGGGGGCGGAGCTTGGCTGACCGGTGTCAAACCGGCGCCGGCCCCGATTTCAGCGTCGGAGCCCATTCTCCGCCCAATCGCCAAACATGATTTTGCCGTCCGGCTGCAGAGAATCCCGCCCACGGTGAGAGCACAGGCCGACATTCTACAGCTACAGTGAAGCTCATGTGTCAGCCTGGCTCAGTTTGGGGCACTTGTATCTCTCAGTCAGAAAGCGGTGGTTTTAGCTGCCTTTTCAGGAAGTGGAGCTCTCAATTAAAGCTGCCATTCTGGGAAATGAGAGAGAGAAAAGCATTGTGTCATCGTTCAGATGTGTTGCTGCATTGAGACAGCGACATTGAGCTGACCGATTGGGTGATTCAGTCCAATATTAAACACTCCAAACAACAATTTTAAAATGAACAGGACACGCTCTCGATCTCCTGACCATTATTTGTCCGTCAATTAAAACCCTCACACAGCACCTGAACTGTCATTTAACACATTAATCTCTGGGGAAAGTTACTGAAATTGAATAGCTACAGGGTTTGGTGTCACAACAGAGCCAGAACTTCAAACTGATTCATTGCTTGTCGAGTAATGGAAGAGTTATATTTTGACAAATTAAATGTTATTGATGAAAGAAAATTGTTTTGTGTGTCTGCTTGTCTCAATTGGTAGAACTCAGCTCTGAATCACAACGTTAAAAACACAGCTTTTAAAAAATCTGTCGGTAGCCATTCAAATCCACCCCAAACACACCCACTCAATGTACAGATTAATTCAACCACCCCAAATACACCCACTTAATGTACAGATTAATTCAATCCACTCCAAACACACCCACTTAATGTCCAGACTGTCACTCAAACCCATTGTCACATTAAATGAGTAACAGAGAGGAATGGGAAAACCGAGTTTTCTGACCCGTGTTCCCAGTCTGTGTAACTCTGTGTCAGGTGCACTGAACATTCTCAATGTGGTGATAAATTCTGCTGAAACTCTCATGTCCAGTTTGAATGTTCTAACTCTAGAATTCACACAAGTTACAGGTGCAGAGACACCGCAGCACAAACCAGGGAGAGTTCTTTTAGAACAAGTTAAACTTCTCCAAACCAAACTAAAACTTGTACTTACCCCCAGAAACACAGAGTGACAGAGTCACAGCAAAAAGAGTTTTACTGATCATCTCAACAGAATAACAATCCTCTTTATCCACACCGTTTATTGCAGGTCCAGTAAATACATTGAAACACAAAGTGTCCCAGACGACAGAAGCTTGTTTAATATCCTTTTTCGCAGGAGGCAATGACGTTAAAGAGGAAGAGTGACAGAGGGTGACGTTGATGTCGTTTTCATGCGTTTCAGCAAATTTCAGGGGAACTTGATGCAGTGGATTGAAATCTGGCTGAGCTGTGGGAGACAGAGGGTGATGACAGACGGCTGCGTTAGTGACTGGAAGTCAGTGTCCAGTGGGGTACCACAGGGATCTGTGCTGGGTCTCCTATTATTCGTCATTTATATAAATGACTGAGATGACTATGTGGGGGGTCGGATCAGTAAGTTTGCGGATGACACAAAGATTGCCCGGGGGGTTAACAGTGAGGCTGAGGGTCTTGGGGTACAGGAAGATGTAGACGGGATGGTCAAATGGGGAGAAAAGTGGCAGATGGAATTTAACCCTGGAAAGTGTGAGGAGTTACACTTTGGAATGAGTAATTTGACAAGGAAATATTCAATGAATGGCCCCACACTGGGAAGTCCTGAGGAACAAAGAGACCTTGGCGTGTTTGTCCATAGATCTCTGCGTGCAGAAGGGCAGGTTAATCAGGAGGTGAAAAAGGAATACGGGACACTTGCCTTTATCAATCGTGACATAGATTACAAAAGCAGGGAAGTCATGTTGGAGTTTTCTCGAACTTTGGTGAGGCCACAGCTGGAGCACTGTGTGCAGTTCTGGTCACCACATTATAGGAAGGATGTGATTGCACTGGAGGGGGTGCAGAGGAGGTTCACCAGGATGTTGCCTGGGGTAGAACAGTTCAGCGATGAAGAGAGTGAAGGGGGTGTCCTGAGATGAGACCCCTTAAAACTGAATAGCTCGGAGTAAGAGTTCAATTTAATTGTCCTGTTTCTCAGTTAAAAGTTTGTGTCTGATTGGCTGAAGCTGTCCCCACCCTAATTGCTGAGTGGCAGTTATCTGTCAATCACCTGAAGCCTGATTTAGAGGCCACGGTGTAAATCGGATTCTTCTGTTTGAAGCTTAACCTGTGTGAGTCATCTCAGTTTAGCTGGGTTCTATATAAAGAGAGGTATAAAGCGCACACTCAGTAAGCTTAGTGCACGGTGAAGTTGAGACAGCCTGAGTGAGTGAGAGAGCCCGAGTGAGGATTGGAACTTGGTCATTTGGAGCAGGGCGGTAATTCAGTGCAGAGTGGGAGGAGGCGCTTTTCCCCTTTCATTTTGTTTTCTTTCTTCTGGCTTTTCAGGAGCGGAGCGGAGACGAGTGGTTGGAGCAACGGCATCTTGGGAAGGTCAGCGGGTCGACGGTGAATCTGAGGTTCAGACTGGGAGAAACTGAAGAGTGAGGTCACAGAAGGGCTGTGATTAGATTGGCCAAGAGGGGACTTGCTAAATTTGAATCTATCTGGCAAGTAGTGGTGATTGGTCAGTAGTTTTTCTTTTCTTTTCATTTGTCTATTATTATTTCTTTTGATTTTTGGAATTGTCGTTGTATAAATGAACCTAAGATTTAAGACATGGCAGGAGATCTCAGACCCGTGTCATGCTCCTCGTGTGCGATGTGGGAGCTCAGGGTCACGTCCACTGACCTTGGCTCCTTCACGTGCAGGAAGTATGTCCAGCTTCAGCTCCTGTTAGACCCCTTGACAGCTCTGGAGCTGCGGATGGACTCACTTTGGAACATCCGCGATGCTGAGGACGTCGTGGATAGCACGTTTAGCGAGTTGGTCAGACCGTAGCTAAGAGTACTGAGGGAGATAGGAAATCGGTGACCATCTGACAGAGAAAGAGCAGGAAGGCAGTGCAGGGGTCTCCTGCGGTCCTCTCCCTCCAAAACAGGTGTACCGATTTGGATACTGTTGGGGGAGATGGCTCACCAGGGGAAGGCAGAAGTAGCCAGGGTCATGGCACCGTGGCTGGCTCTGCTGCGCAGGGCCGCAGGAAGAAGAATGGCAGGGCTATAGTGACAGGGGACTCAATGGTAAGGGGGTAGTTTCTGCAGACGCAAACGAGACTCCAGGAAGGTATGTTGCCTCCCAGGTGAAAGTTTCCTGGATGTCTCAGAGCGGCTGCAGGACATTCCAAAGGAGGAGGGTGAACAGCCAGTTGTCGTGGTGCATATAGGCACCAATGATATAGGTAGAAAATGGGATAAGGTCCTACATGCTGAATTTAGGGAGTTAAGAAATAAACTAAAAAGTAGGACCTCAAAGGTTGTAATCTCGGGATTGCTACCAGTGCCATGTGCTAGTCAGAGTAGGAATGACAGGATAGGCAGGGTGAATGTGTGGCTTGAGAGATAGTGCAGGAGGGAGGGATTCAGATTTTTGGGACATTGGAACCGGTCCTGGGGGGGTTCTGGGGGAGGTGGGACAATTATAAATTGGACGGTCTATACCTGGGCAGACTGGAACCGAAGTCCTGGGGGGGTTTTTTGCTCGTGCTGTTGGGAAGGGTTTAAACTAATGTGGCAGGGGGATGGGAACCGATGCAGGAGGTCAGAGGGTAATAAAGCGAGGATTGAAACAAAAGTCAGTCAGGAGAAAAGTGGAAGGCAGATAAACAGATTGAACTCCATTTATTTCAATGCAAGAGGCCTAACGGGCAAGGCAGATGGACTCAGGGCATGGATAGGTACATGGGACTGGGATATTATAGCTGTTACTGAAACATGGCTAAAGGAGGGGCAGGACTGGCAGCTCAATGTTCTGGGGTACAGATGCTGTAGGAAAGATAGAACAGGAGAAAAGAGAGGAGGGGGAATTGTGTTTTTGATTAGGGTCAGTATCACGGCAGTACAGAGAGAGGATATATCCGAGGGTTCGCCCACTGAGTCTATATGGGTAGAACTGAAAAATAAGAAGGGTGAGATCACTTTGATAGGACTGTACTATAGGCCCCCAAATAATCAGCAGGATATTGAGGGGGCAATATGTAAAGAGATTACAGATAGCTGCCGGAATAACAGGGTGGGAATAGTTGGGGACTTTAACTTTCCCAACATTAACTGGGGCAGCCATAGCATGAGGGGTTTGGATGGAGAGAAATTTGTCGAGTGTATTCAGGAAGAATTCCTCTTTCAATATGTGGATGGCCCAATCAGAGAGGGGGCAAAACATGACCTCCTCTTGGGGAATAAGGAAGGGCAGATGACGGAAGTGATAGTGAGGGATCACTTTGGGACCAGTGACCATAATTCCATTATCTGAGGAGGGCTCAGAAACCATCCAACTGTTTTTTAAAGGAAAAAATTATATCCGCCTCTGCCACTGCCTCTGGCAGCTCGTTCCAGATCCTCACCACCCTCCGTGTGAAGAAATTTCCCCTCTGGTCTCTTTTGTATCTCTCCCCTCTCACCCTAAACCTATGCCCTCTAGTTTGAGACTCCTCTACCTTTGGAAAAAGATGTTGACTATCTACCTTATCGATGCTCCTCATTATTTTATAGACTTCTATAAGAGCACCCCTAATCCTCCTACGCTCCAGGGAAAAAAGTCCCAGCCTATCCAGCCTCTCCTTATAACTCAGACCATCAAGTCCTGGTAGTATCCTCGTAAATCTCTTCTGCACTTTTTCTAGTTTAACAATATCCTTCCTATAATAGGGTGATCAGAACTGAACACAGTATTCCATGTGTGGCCTCACTAATGTCTTGTACAACTTCAATAAGACGTCCCAACTCCTGTATTCTATCCCCGTAGCTGAAGAGCATCAGTACAAGTTTGCATTTAACAGTGAACATAGAACATAGAAAATACAGCACAGAACAGGCCCTTCGGCCCACGATGTTGTGCCGAACTTTTTTCCTAGGTTAAGAAGAAATCAATCTACACCCCATCATTCTACCGTAATCCATGTACCTATCCAATAGCTTCTTGAAAATCCCTAATGTTTCCGACTCAACTACTTCCACAGGCAGTGCATTCCATGCCCCCCTATTCTCTGGGTAAAGAACCTACATCTGACATCCACCCTATATTTTCCACCATTCACCTTAAATTTATGTCCTCTTGTCATGGTTTGTTCCACCTGAGGAAAAAGTCTCTGACTCTCTACTCTATCTATTCCCATGATCATCTTATAAACCTCTATCAAGTCGCCCCTCATTCTTCTCCGTTCTAATGAGAAAAGGCCTAGCACCCTCAACCTTTCCTCGTAAGACCTACTCTCCATTCCAGGCAACATCCTGGTAAATCTCCTTTGCACCTTTTCCAAAGCTTCCACATCCTTCCTAAAATGAGGCAACTAGAACTGCACACAGTACTCCAAATGTGGTCTCACCAAAGTTTTGTACAGCTGCATCATCACCTCACAGCTCTTAAATTCAATCACTCTGCTAATGAACGCGTGCACACCATAGGCCTTCTGCCACAGCTCTATCTACTTGAGTGGCAACTTTCAAAGATCTATGAACATAGACCCCAAGATCTCTCTGCTCCTCCACATTGCCAAGAACCCTACTGTTAACCCTGTATTCCGCATTCATATTTGTCCTTCCAAAATGGACAACCTCACACTTTTCAGGATTAAACTCCATCTGCCACTTCTCAGCCCAGCTCTGCATCCTATCTGTGTCCCTTTGCAGCCGACAACAGCCCTCACTGTCCACAACTCCACCAATCTTCGTATCGTCTGCAAATTTACTGACCCACCCTTCAACTCCCTCATCCAAGTCATTAATGAAAATCACAAACAGCAGAGGACCCAGAACTGATCCCTATGGTATGCCACTGGTAACTGGGCTCCAGGCTGAATCCACCACCACTCTCTGACTTCTATCGGTTAGCCAGTTCATTATCCAACTGGCCAACTTCCCCACTATCCTCTGCCTCCTTACTTTCTGCAGAAGCCTACCATGGGGAACCTTATTAAATGCCTTACTAAAATCCATGTACACTGCATCCACTGCTTTACCTTGATCCATGTGCTTGGTCACCTCCTCAAAGAATTCAATAAGACTTGTGAGGCAAGACCTACCCCTCACAAATCCGTGCTGACTATCCCTAATCAAGCAGTGTCTTTCCAGATGCTCAGAAATCCTATCCCTCAGTACCCTTTCCATTACTTGAGGGGAGGCCATATTGGATTTGGTACTTGGTAATGAACCAGGGCAAGTGATAGATTTTTTAGTGAGGGAGAATTTTGGAGTTAGTGACCACAATTCTGTGACTTTCACTTTAGTAATGGAGAAGAATAGGTGCGTGCAACAGGGCAAACTTTACAATTGAGGGAAGGGTACATACGATGTTGTCAGGCAAGAACTGAAGTGCATAAGTTGGGAACATTGGCTGTCAGGGAAGGACACAAGTGAAATGTGGAACTTGTTCAAGGAACAGAAACTACGTGTCCTTGATATGTATGTCCCTGTCAGGCAGGGAAGAATTGGTCGAGGATACTTATGTAAGGCTGAGGAAACAAGGTTCTGACAGGGTGCTGGAGGATACAAGATAGCCAGAAGGGAACTGAAGAAAGGAATTAGGAGAGCTATTGTGTTAGAAAAGCTTCCTGGACACACTGCATATTGTGTTAGAAAAGCTTCCTGGACACACTGCATATTGTGTTAGAAAAGCTTCCTGGACACACTGCACAAACACCACCCCATCCAAACTATTTGATCTAAAGAGTTTCCACTCAATATTTGGGAAGTTGATACATGGGGAATCAACTTTACATGGGGAACGGGCAGTACTCCTGGACCTACTTACCACATGGGTACCACAATAGCCCAGTGATATTTCACAAGAACATGGCCCAGATAATCAACCCCCTACACTGTGTCGGGACCACCGTTTTACAATATGGAGATGATATTTGAACAGCCTCAGACAGTTCAGTATCGCACTGCCTGTGTCCTCCACCAGGTGGCGGAGGCGGTACCGGACACTGGACTTCAACTGAATCCAAATAAGGCACAGCTCGGACAGAGTCAGGTGATATACTTCGGACATATTATAGCTCAGGGAAAGAAAGAAATCCCGGAAGACAGGAAGAAAGCCACGCTCTGCATGCAGAGACCCCGCACAGTGAAAGGGGTCAGACAAGTGCTGGGATTATTTAACTGTTGCAGGAACTTTGTGGAGGGATACGCAGCCATTGCGAAACCCCTACAGGATTTAGCAAAGGGGGGAAGGGCTAACAAAGACAAGATAGAGTGGGGGGAGGAGGAGGTGTAGGCTTTTTCCAATCTAAGATAAGCGATGGTGAAGACGCCCGCCCTGGGGTTCCTGGACCTCAGTAAGCCATTCCACATCTTCTGCCAGGAGGATAGTGGAATGCAGGCCGCTGTAGTAGCCCAGAGGCATGGGGATAGGTTAGGACCAGTGGGACATTACTCTGCCCAAATGGATGCGGTAACCGCAGGCATGCACTGATGTGTGCGGGCCTCGGCCTGCGCTTCATGGGCAATAAATGCATCAGAACCCATCACACTGATGGGTAAAATAATCCCCCATATCGGATTGGATTGGATTGGATTGTTTATTGTCACGTGTACCGAGGTACAGCGAAAAATATTTTTCTGCGAGCAGCTCAACATCATTAAGTAAATGAAAAGAAAAGGGATAAAATAAAATACATAACAGGGCAACACAATGTAACTAGATAACGCCGGCATCGGGTGAAGCATACACGGGTGTAGTGTTAATCAGGCCAGTCCATAAGAGGGTTGTTTAGGAGTCTGGTAACAGCGGGAAAGAATCTGTTTTTGTGCCCTCATACTCGTGTTCAACTCTTAGAGACTGGAAGACTGAAGGGTGTCTCAGATCGTAGACGCTCAAAGTGGGAAGCTAATCTCTTACGTGGGGACAAACATGTGGAAATCTGTAAAGATATGAGGGAATATCCTGCAATAGGCTTAACGATACAAGGAATGAAGCATGAAAGCCTTGTGGGAGTAGAGGAGGACACTTGTGGAGGCTTGACAGAAGAGCCACTAGCGGGAGAGGGAGTGAGCGGATTATATGTGGATGGAGCAAGGAAGTTGTTATGGGCCAGGGTTTAGAGAACCCCAAAGTGTA
>NW_027308501.1:0-100000 GCF_047496885.1 Scyliorhinus torazame | reverse complement strand
AATCTCTCGGGTTGTGTGATCTCTGGGGTTGAGTAATTTCTGGGGTAGGGTGATATCTGGGTTTGGGTGATATCTGTGGTTGGGTGATATCCGGGTAGGGTGATATCTGGGGTTGGGTGATATCTGGGTTTGGGTGATATCTGGGGTTTGGTGATCTCTGGGGTTGGGTGATCTCTGGGGTTTGGTGATATCTGGGGTTGGGTGATCTCTGGGGTTCGGTGATCTCTGGGGTTGGGTGATATCTGTGGTTGAGTGATATCTGGGGTTTGTTGACCTCAGGGGATGGGTGATCTCTGGGGTTGGGTGATCTCTGGGATTGGGCGATCTCTCGGGTTGTGTGATCTCTGGGGTTGGGTGATATCTGGGGTTGGATGATATCTGCGGTTGGGTGATATCTGGGTTTGTGTGACATCCGTTGTTGCGTGTTATCTGAGGTTGGGTGATCTCTGGGTTTAGGTGATCTCTGGGTTTGGGTGATATCTGCGGTTGGGTGATCACTGGGGTTGGGTGATATCTGTGGTTGGGTGATCTCTGGGGTTGGGTGATATCTGGGGTTGGGTGATATCTGGGGTTGGGTGATATCTGGGGTTTGGTGATCTCTGGGGTTGGGTGATCTCTGGGGTTGGGTGATATCTGGGGTTGGGTGATATCTGGGGTTGGGTGATCTCTGGGGTTGGGTGATGTCTGTGGTTGAGTGATATCTGGGGTTTGGTGACCTCAGGGGATGGGTGATCTCTGGGGTTGGGTGATCTCTGGGATTGGGTGATCTCTCGGGTTGTGTGATCTCTGGGGTTGAGTGATATCTGGGGTTGGATGATATCTGGGGTTGGGTGATATCTGGGTTTGGGTGATATCCGTTGTTGCGTGTTATCTGGGGTTGGGTGATCTCTGGGTTTAAGTGATCTCTGGGGTTGTGTGATATCTGCGGTTGGGTGATCTCTGGGGTTGGGTGATATCTGGGGTTGGGTGATCTCTGGGGTTGGGTGATATCTGCGGTTGTGTGATCTCTGGGGTTGGGTGATACCTGGGATTTGGTGATCACTGGGGTTGGGTGATCTCTGGGTTTGGGTGATCTCTGGGGTTGGGTGATATCTCCGCTTGGGTGATATCTGGGGTTGGTTGATCTCTGCTGTTGGGTGACATCTGCGGTTGGGTGATCTCTGGGGTTGGGTGAAACCTGGGGTTGGGTGATCTCTGGGGTTGGGTGATCTCTGGGATTGGGTGATCTCTCGGGTTGTGTGATTTCTGGGGCTGAGTGACTTCTGGGGTTGGGTGATACCTGGGGTTGGGTGATCTCTGGGGTTGGGTGATCTCTGGGATTGGGTGATCTCTCGGGTTGGGTGATCTCTGGGGATGATGATCTCTGGGGTTGGGTGATATCTGAGGCTGGGTGTTCTCTGGGTTTGGGTGATCTCTGGGGTTGGGTGATCGCTTGGGTTGGGTGAAGTGTGGGGTTGTGTGATCTCTGGGCTTTGGTGATCTCTCGGGTTGGGTGATATAAGGGATAGGGTAATGTCAGGGGTTGGGTGATATCTGGGGTTGGGTGATATCTTGGATTGGGATATACCTGGGGTTGGGTGATCTCTGGTGTTGGGTGATCTCTGGGGCTGGGTGATCTCTGGAGTTGGGTGACATTTTTAGTTGGGTGATCTCTGGCGTTGGGTGATGTCTGGGGTTGGGTGATACTGGGGTTGTGTGATCTCTGGGTTTGGGTGATCTCTGGGGGTTTTTGATATCCGTGGGATGGTGATATTTGGGTCGGGTGATGTATGGGGTTTTGTGATCTCTGGGCTTGGGTTATCTCTGGGGTTGGGTGGTATCTGGGGTTGGATGATCTCTGGCGTTGTGTGATCTCTGGGCTTGGGTTATCTCTGGGGTGGGATTATATCTGGTGTTGGTTGGTCTCTGGGGTTTGGTGATATCCGGGGGAGGGTGATATACGGAGTTGGGTGATATATGGGTTTGGATGTTATCTGGGGTTGGATGATATCTGTTTGGGTCATATCCGTTGTTGCGTGACATCTGGGGTTGGGTGATATCTCCGGTTGGGTGATATCTGGGGTTGGGTGATATCTGGGGTTGGGTGGTGTCTGGGGTTGGGTGATCTCTGGGGTTGGGTGATCTCTGGGATTGGGTGATCTCTCGGGTTGTGTGATCTCTGTGTTTGAGTGATTTCTGGGTTAGGGTGAAATCTGGTGTTGGGTGATATCTATGGTTGGGTGATATCCGGGGTTGGGTGATCTCTGGGGTTGGGTGATCTCTTGGGCTGGGTGATGTCTGGGGTTGTGTGATGCCTGGGGTTGGGTGATCTCTGGGGCCGTGTGATCTCTGGGGTTGGGTGATATCAGGGTTAGGGTGATATCTGGGGTTGGGTGATATCTGGGGTTGGGTAATATCTTGGATTGGTTGATACCTGGGATTGAGTGATCTCTGGGGTTGGGTGATATCTGGGGTGGGTAATATCTGGAGTTAGGTGATGTATGGGGTTGGGTGATCTCTGGTGTTGCGTGATCTCTTGGGTTGGGTGATATCCGAGTTCGGGTGATGTCTGGGGTTTGGAGATGTTTGGGGTTGGGTGTTATCTGGGGTTGGGTGATATCTGGGTTTTGGTGATGTCTGGGGTTGGGTGATCTCTGGGGTTGGGTGATATCTGGGGTTGGGTGATATCTGGGGTTGGGTGAAATCTTGGGTTGGGTGATCTCTGGGGTTGGTTGATCTCTGGGTTTTGGTGATCTCTGGGGTTGGGTGATCTCTGGGGTTGGGTGATATCTGGGATTGGGTGAAATCTGGGGTTGGGTGATCTCTGGGGTTGGGTGATCTCTGGGGTTGGGTGATATCTGGGGTTGGGTGTTCTCTGGGGTTGGGTGATCTCTGGGGTTGGGTGATATCCGGGGATGTGTGATATTTGCATTTGGGTGATCTCTGGGGTTGGGTAATATCCGGGGTAGGGTGATATCTGAGGTTGGTTGATTTCTGGGGTTGGGTGATCTCTGGTGTTGGGTGATCTCAGGGGTTGGCTGATCTCTGGGATTGGTGATCTCTGGCGTTGGGTGATATCCGTGGTAGGGTGATGTCTGGGGTTCGGTGATGTCTGGGGTTAGGTGATCTGTGGAGTTGGGTGATCTCTGTGGTTGGGTGATATCTGGGGTTAGGTGATATCTTGGATTGGGTGATACCTGGGGTTGCGTGATCTCTGGTGTTGGGTGATCTCTGGGGCTGGGTGATCTCTGGGGTTGGTTGACATCTGTGGTTGGATGATCTCTGGCAATGGGTTATGTCTGGGTTTGGGTGCTACTGGGGTTGGGTGATCTCTGTGGTTGGGTGATCTCTGGGGTTGGGTGATCTCCGAGGTCGGGTGATATCTGGGGTTGGGAGATGTCTGGGGTTGGGTTATATCTGGCGTTGTGTGATCTCTGTGGTTGGGTGATCTCTGTGGTTGGGTGATATCTGGGGTTGGGTGATCTCTGGTGTTGGGTGATATACGGGGATGGGTGAAATCTGCAGTTGGGTGATCTCTGGGGTTGGGTGATCTCTGGGGTTGGGTAATATACGGGGTTGGGTGATATCTGGGGTTGGGTGATCACTGGGGTTGGGTGATCTCAGGTGGTTGGGTGATCTATGGGGTTGGGTGATCTCTGGCGTTGGGTGATATCCGGGTTGGGGTGATGTCTGCGGTTGGGTGATGTCTGTGGTTGGGTGATCTCTGGAGTTGGGTGATCTCTGGGGTTGGGTGATATCGGGGATTGGGTGATCTCTGGAGTTGGGTGATCTCTGGGGCTGGGTGATCTCTGGGGTTGGGTGATCTCTGGTGTTGGGTGATATCTGGGGTTGGGTGATATCTGGGGTTGGATGACATCTGTGGTTGGGTGATATCTGGGGTTGGGTGATATCTGGGGCTGGGTGACATCTGAGGTTGGGTGATATCTGGGGTTGGGTGATATCTGGGGCTGGGTGACATCTGAGGTTGGGTGATGTCTGGGGTTGGGTGATATCTTGGATTGGGTGATACCTAACGTTGGGTTATCCCTTGTGTTGGGTGATCTCTAGGGCTGGGTGATCTTTGGGGTTGGGTGACATCTGTGGTTGGGTGATCTCTGGCGTTGGGTGATGTCTGTGTTTGGGTGATACTGGGTTTGGGTGATCTCTGGGTTTGGGTGATCTCTGGGGTTGTTTGATATCCGGGGGAGGGTGATATCTGGGTTGGGAGATCTCTGGTGTTGGATGATCTCTGGCGTTGGGTGATCTCTGGGTTGGGTGATCTCTGGTGTTGGATGATCTCTGGCGTTGGGTGATCTCTGGGCTTGCGTGATATCTAGGGTTAGGTTATATCTGGTGTTGCTTGATCTCTGGGGTTTGGTGATATCTGGGGTTGGATGATATCTGGGGTTGGGTGATCTGTGGGTTTGGGTGATATCCTTTATTGCGTGTTATCTGAGGTCGGGTGATCTCTGGGTTTGGGTGATATCTCCGGTTGGGTAATATCTGGGGTTGGGTGATATCTGGGGTTGTGTAATCTCTGGGGATGGGTGATCACTGGGGTTGAGTGATCTCTGCGATTGGGTGATCTCTCGGGTTGTGTGATCTCTGGGGTTGAGTGATTTATGGGGAGGGTGATATCGGGGTTTGTGTGATATCTATGGACGGGTGATATCCGGGGTGGGCTGATATCTGGGGTTGGGTGAAATCTGGGGTTGGGTGATATCTGGGGTTTGGTGATCTGTGGTGTTGGGTGATATCTGCGGTTGGGTGATATCTGGGGTTGGGTGATCTCTGGGGTTGGGTGATCTCTGAGGTTTGGTGATATCTGGGGTTGGGTGTTCTCTGCGTTTGGGTGATCTCTGGGGTGGGGTGATATCCGGGGATGGGTGCTATCTGCATTTGGGTGATCTCTGGGGTTGGGTGATCTCTGGGGTTGGGTAATATCTGGGTTTGGGTGATATCTGGGGTTGGGTGATCTTTTGGGTTGGGTGATGTGTGGTGTTATGTGATCTCTGGGCATGGGTGATCTCACGGGTGGGGTGATATATGGGATAGGGTAATGTCTGGGGTTGGGTGATGTCTGGGGCTGGGTGATCTCTGGGGTTGGGTGATATCTGGGGTTGGGTGATATCCGGGGTAGGGTGATATCTGGGGTTGGGTGATATCTAAGTTGGGTGATATCTCCGGTTGTGTGATACCTGGGGTTGGGTGATATCTGGGGTTGGGTGATCTCTGGGGTTGGATGATCTCTGTGGTTGGGTATTCTCAGGGGTTGGCTCATCTCTGGGGTTGGGTGATCTCTGGCGTTGGGTGATATCCGGGGTAGGGTGATGTCTGGGGTTCGGTGATGTTGGGGGTTAGGTGATATCCGTTACTGCGTGTTATCTGGGGTTGGGTGATCTCTGGGTTTGGGTGATCTCCGGGGCTGGGTGATATCTAGGTTGGGTGATATCTCCGGTTGTGTGATACCTGGGGTTGGTGATATCTGGGGTTGGGTGATGTCTGGTGTTGGGTGATCTCTGGGGTTGGGTGATCTCTGGGATTGGATGATCTCTCGGGTTGTGTGATCTCTGGGGTTGAGTGATTTCTGGGGTAGGGTGATATCTGGGTTTGGGTGATATCTATGGTTGGGTGACATCCGGGGTAGGGTGATATCTGGGGTTGGGTGATACCTGGGGGTTGGGTGATATCTGGGATTTGGTGATCTCAGGGGTTGGGCGATCACTGGGGTTGGGTGAAATCTGGGGTTGGGTGATATCTGGGGTTGGGTGATCTCTGGGGATGGGTGATCTCTGGGGTTGTGTGATCTCTGGGATTGGGTGATCTCTCGGGTTGTGCGATCTCTGGGGTTGAGTGATTTCTGGGGTAGGGTGATATCGGGGTTTGGGTGATATCTATGGTTGGGTGATATCCGGGGTAGGGAGATATCTGGGGTTGGGTGATATCTGGGGTTGGGTGATATCAGGGGTTTGGTGATCTCTGGGGTTGGGTGATTTCTGGGGTTGGGTGATATCTGGGGTTGGGTGGTATCTGGGGTTGCGTGATCTCTGGGGTATGGATATCTCTGGTGTTGGGTGATATTTGGGGTTGGGTGTTCTCTGCGGTTTGGTGATCTCTGGGGTTGGGTGATATCCGGGGAGAGTGATATCTGACTTTTTTGTGATCTCTGGGGTTGGGTGATCTCTGGGGTTGGGTGATATCTGGGGTTGGGTGATATCTGGGGTTGGCTGATCGCTTGGGTTGGGTGATGTGTGGGGTTCAGTGATCTCTGGGCTTGGGTGATCTCTCGGGTTGGGTGATATCCGGAAGGGTGATATCTGGTGTAGGGTGATATCTGGGGTTGGGTGATATCTGGGGTGGGTGTTCTCTGGCGTTGGGTGATCTCACGGGTTGGCTGATCTCTGGGGTTGGTTGATCTCTGGTGTTGGGTGATATCCGGGATAGGGTGATGTCTGGGGTTCGATGATGTCTGGGGTTGGGTGATCTCTGGAGTTTGGTGATCTCTGTGGTTGGGTGATATCTGGGGTTGGGTGATATCTTGGATTGGGTGATTCCTGGGGTTGGGTGATCTCTGGTGTTGGGTGATCTATGGGGCTGGGTGATCTCTGGGGTTGGGTGACATCTATGGTTGTATGATCTCTGGCGTTGGGTTATGTCTGTGTTTGGGTGATTCTGGGGTTGGGTGATCTCTGGGTTTGGGTGATCTCTGGGGTTTGTTGATATTCGGGGGTGGGTGATATCTGGGTTGGGTGATCCCTGGGGTTGGGTGATATCTTGGGTTGGAAGATCTCTGGCGTTGGGTGATCTCTGGTCTTGCGTGATATCTAGAGTTAGGTTATATCTGGTGTTCCATGGTCTCTGGGGTTTGGTGATATCTGGAGTAGGGTGATATCCGGGGTTTGGTGATATCTGGGGTTGGATGATATCCGTTATTGCGTGTTATCTGGCGTTGGGTGATCTCTGGGTTTGGGTGATCTCTGGGGCTGGGTGATATCTAGATTTTGGTGATATCTCCGGTTGGGTGATATCTGGGGTTGGGTGATCTCTGGGGTTGGGTGATCTCTGGGGTAGTGTGATCTCTGGAATTGGGTGATATCTCGGGTTGTGTGATCTCTATGGTTGAGTGATTTCTGGGGTAGGGTCATAACTGGATTTAGGTGATATCTGGTGTTGGGTGATCTCTGGGGTTGGGTGATATCCGGGGTAGGGTGATATCTGTGGTTGGGTGATATCTGGGGTTGGGTGATATCTGGGGTTTGGTGATCTCTGGGGTTGGGTGATCTCTGGGGTTGGTTGATATCTGAGGTTGGGTGATATCTGTGGATGGGTGATCTCTTGGGTTGGGTGATCTCAAGTGTTGGGTGATATCTGGGGTTGGGTGATATCTGGGGTTGGGTGATATCTGGGGTTGGGTGATAACCGGGGTAGAGTGATGTCTGGGGTTGTGTGATATCTGGGGTTGGGTGATATCTTGGATTGGGTGATACCTGCGGTTGGGTAATCTCTGGGGTTGGGTAATATCTGATGTTGGGTGATATACGGGGTAGGATGACATCTGTGTTTGGGTTATATCTGAGGTTGGGTGGTATCTGGGTTTGGATGACATCTGTGGTTTGGTGTTCTCTGGGGTTGGATGATATCAGGGTTTGGGTTATCTCTGGGGTTGGGTGATCTCTGGGGTTGGGTGTTCTCTGGGGCTGGGTGATCTCTGGGGTTGGGTGATATCCGGGGATGGGTGACCTCTGCATTTGGGTGATCTCTGGGGTTGGGTGATCTCTGGGGTTGGGTAACATCTGGGGTTGGGTGATATCTGAGGTTGGGTGATCTCTTGGGTTGGGTGATGTGTGGGGTTGTGTGATCTCTGGGCATGGGTGATCTCTCGGGTTGGGTGACATATGGGATAGGGTAATGTCTGGGGTTGGGTGATGTCTGGGGTTGGGTGATCTCTGGGGTTGAGTGATATCTGTGGTTGGGAGATATCCGGGGTAGGTTGATATCTGGGTTTGGGTGATATCTGGGGTTGGGTGATCTCAGGGGTTGACTGATCTCTGGGATTGGGTAATCTCTGGCGTTGGGTGATAACCGGGGTAGAGTGATGTCTGGGGTTGTGTGATATCTGGGGTTGGGTGATATCTTGGATTGGGTGATACCTGCGGTTGGGTAATCTCTGGGGTTGGGTAATATGTGATGTTGGGTGATATACGGGGTAGGATGACATCTGTGTTTGGGTTTTATCTGAGGTTGGGTGGTATCTGGGTTTGGATGACATCTGTGGTTTGGTGTTCTCTGGGGTTGGATGATATCAGGGTTTGGGTGATCTCTGGGGTTGGGTGATCTCTGGGGTTGTGTGATATCTGGTGTTGGGGGATATCTTGGATTGGGTGATACCTGGGGTCGGGTGATCTCTGGGGTTGGGTGATGTCTGGGGTTGGGTGATCTCTGGAGTTGGGTGATCTCTGGGTTTGGGTGATTCCCCGGGTAATGTGATATCTGGGGCTGTGTGATCTCTGGGGTTGGGTGATATCTGGGGTTGGGTGATCTCTGGCGTTGGGTGATGTCTGCGGTTGGGTGATATTGGAGTTGGGTGATCTCTGGGGTTGGGTGATCTCTGGGGTGGGTTGATATCCGGGGTAGGGTGATATCTGAGGTTGGGTGATCTCTGGGGTTGGGTGATATCTGGGGTTGAATGATCTCTGGCGTTGGATGATCTCCTGGCTTGCGTGATATCTGGCGTTGGGTGATATCTGGGGTTGGTTGATCTCTGGGGTTGGGTGATATCTGGGGTAGGGTGAAATCCGGGCTACGGTGCTGTCTGGGGTTGGATGATCCCTGGCGCTGGGTGATCTCTGGGGTTGGGTGATATCCGGGGATGGGTGATATCCGGGGATGGGTGATATCTGCAGTTGGGTGATCTCTGGGGTTGGGCGATATCTGGGGTTGGGTAATATCTGGGGTTGAGTGATATCTGAGGTTGGGTGATGTCTGGGGTTGTGTGATCCCTTGAGTTGGTTGATCTCTGGGGTTGGGTGATATCCGGAGTAGAGTGATATCTGGGGTTGGGTTATATCTGGGTTTGGGTGATATCGGGGTTTGAATGATATCTGTGGTTGGGTGTTCTCTGGGGTTGGGCGATACCTGGGGTTGGGTGATCTCTGGGGTTGGGTGATCTCTGGGGTTGGGTGATATCTTGGATTGGGTGATACCTTGGGTTGGGTGATCTCTGGGATTGGGTGATCTCTGGGGTTGGGTGATCTCTGGGGTTGGGTGATATCCGGGGTAGGGTGACATCTGGGGTTGGGTGATATCTGGGGCTGGGTGATATCGGGGGTTGGGTGATCTCTGGCGTTGGGTGATGTCTGTGGTTGGTGATACTGGGGTTGGGTGATCTCTGGAGTTGGGTGATCTCAGGGGTTGCGTGATATCTGGGGTTGGCTGATATCTGAGGTTGGGTGATATCTTGGGTTGGATGATCTCTGGGGTTGGGTGATATCTGCGGCTGGGTGATATCGGGGGGGGGGTGATATCTGTGGTTGGTTTATATCGGGGGTGGGGGTGATATCCGGTGGGTGCTGATATCTGTTCTGCGGTGATGATTGGTGGGGGATATGAATTCCAGGCTGGTTTCATATCCGAGGGGGGGCGCGGATGAAATATTAATAATAATAATCGCTCATTGTCACAAGCATATTTCACTGAAGTCACTGTGAAAAGCCCCTAGTCACCATAGTCCGGCGCCTGTTTATGGATGCCGCCACGGGAATTGTTTCCGCTGCTAGAATTTTTCTGAATTGCTTGCCAGCTGTTTAGCCCACTGAGCTAAACCAGCCCGTTATGCTTGTTCGGGGGGGCGGTGTCATCGGGCGGGATGATACCTGGATGGGGGCATCTGGGGGTTGTGGGTGTTAATCAGTGTGATAATATCTTATTTCTGGGGACTGATATCCGAGGGGGGGTGATATGTGGGGGGCGGTGATGTCCGGTTGGGAGGGGTGACATTTGGCGGGCGGGTGTGATCTCCGAGTGAGGGGCGGAGTTGATATCCAAGAGTAGTGACATCTGCCGGTGGGTGGGTGATATTGGGGTGTGGGTGATATCAGGGCGAGGGTGATATCGGGGTGGGGGTAATACCGGGAGGGGGTGATATCGGGGAGGGGTGATATCAGAGAGGGGGTGATATCGGGAAGGTGTGGAATCAGGGAGGGCGTGATATCGGGGAGGGGGTGATACCGGGGAGTGATGATATCGGGGCGGGATTGATATCGGGGCGGGGTGCAATCGGGGAGGGGGTGATATCGGGGAGGGGGTGATATCGGGGAGTGGTGATATCGGGGCAGGATTGATATCGGGGAGGGGGGATATCGGCTAGGGGGTGATATCAGGGAGAGGGTGATATCAGGGAGTGGTTGATATCGGGGCGAGGGTGATATCGGGGATGGAGTGATATCAGGGTGGGGGTGAATCGGGGTGAGGGTGATATCATGGAGGGGGTGATATCGGGAAGTTGGTGATATCATGGTGGGTGTGATATCGGGGAGGGTGTGATAGCGGGGAGGGGGTGATGTTGAGGGGGGTGATATCGGGGTGCGGGTGATATCGGGGTTCTGTTCATCTCTGGGTGTGGGTGATATCTGGGGTAGGGTGGCTCCGGGGTTGGGTGATATCTGGGGTGGGGTTGATGTCGGTGAGGGGTTGATGTCGGGGATGGAGTGATGTGGGGGAGGGAGTGATGTCGGGGAGGGGGTGATATCTGGGAGGTGGTGATATCGGGTTGGGGTGATGTCGGGGTGGGTGTGATGTCGGGGAGGGGTTGATGTCGGGGAGGGAGTGATGTCGGGGAGGGAGTGATGTCGGGGAGGGGGTGATGTTGGGGAGGGTGTGATATCGGTGTGGGGGTGATGTCGGGGAGGGGGTGATGTCGGGAAGGGGGTGATGTCGGGGAAGGGGTGATGTCGGGCAGGGGGTGATATCGGGGTGGGGGTACTATCGGGAACGCAGTGGTGTTGGGTAGCGGGCGAAAACCGGGAGAGTGTGATTTCGAGGAGGGGGATGATAACGGGGAGGGGGTGAGTTCGGGGAGGGGGTACTATCGGGGACGGAGTGCTGTTGGGGACTGGGCAGTATCGGGGAGGGGGTGATATCGGGGTGGGGTGATTTTGGTGTGATGGTGAGATCGGGGGGGTGATATCGGGGCCGGGTGATATCGGGGCGGCTTTTATATCGTGGAGGGGGTGATATCGGGGCGAGGTGATATCGGCTTGGGGGTGATATCGGGGTGGGGCTGATATCGGGGCGGGGGTGATATCGGGGTGGGGGTGATTTCGGGGGGAGGGTGTGATATCGGGGTGTGGTTGATATCGGGGGAGGTGGTGATATCGAGGAGGGGGTGATATCGGGAGGGGGTGTTATCGGGGAGGGTGTGATATTGTGGAGGGGGTGATATCGTGGTGGGCGTGATATCAGGCAGGGGTGATATTGGCGGGGGAGTGATATCTGGGAGGTGGTGATATCGGGGAAGGGGTGATATCGGGGAAGGGTTGATATCGAGCTGGGGCTGATATCGGGGAGGTGGTGATATCTGGGGGAGCGGGAGATATTGGGGAGGGAGTGATATCTGGGAGGGGGTGATGTTGGGGAGGGGTTGATATCGGGGCGGGGGTGATATCGGGGAGGGGGTGATATCTGGGAGGGAGTGATATCTGCTGTTGGGTGATCTCTGGGGTTGGGTGATGTCTGGGGTTGGGTGATCTCTGGAGTTGGGTGATCTCTGGGGTTGGGTGCCCTCTGGGGTTGGTTGATATTTGAGGTTGGGTGATATCCTGGGTAGGGTGATATCTGTGTTTGGGTTATATCGGGGTTTGGGTGATAGCTGGGTTTGGATGACATCTGTGGTTGGGTGTTCTCTGGGGTTGTGTGATATCTGGGGTTGGGTGATCTCTGGGGTTGTGTGATCTCTGCTGTTGTGTGATATCTGTGGTTGGGTGATATCTTGGATTGGGTGATACCTGGGGTTGGGTAATCTGTGGGGTTGGGTAATATCTGATGTTGGGTGATATACGGGGTAGGATGACATCTGTGTTTGGGTTATATCTGAGGTTGGGTGATATCTGGGTTTGGATGACATCTGTGGTTTGGTGTTCTCTGGGGTTGGATGATATCTGGGGTTGGGTGATCTCTGGGGTTGGGTGATCTCTGGGGTTGTGTGATATCTGGTGTTGGGGGATATCTTGGATTGGGTGATACCTGGGGTAGGGTGATCTCTGGGGTTGGGTGATCTCTGGGGTTGGGTGATCTCTGGGGTTGGGTGATATCTGGGGTTGGTTGATCTCTGGGGTTGGGTGATATCCGGGGTAGGGTGAAATCCGGGGTACGGTGCTGTCTGGGGTTGGATGATCCCTGGTGCTGGGTGATCTCTGGGGTTGGGTGATATCCGGGGATGGGTGATATCCGGGGAAGGGTGATATCTGCAGTTGGGTGATCTCTGGGGTTGGGCGATCTCTGGGGTTGGGTAATATCTGGGGTTGAGTGATATCTGAGGTTGGGTGATGTCTGGGGTTGTGTGATCCCATGAGTTGGTTGCTCTCTGGGGTTGGGTGATATCCGGAGTAGAGTGATGTCTGGGGTTGGGTGATACCTGGGGGTTGGGTGATATCTGGGATTTGGTGATCTCAGGGGTTGGGCGATCACTGGGGTTGGGTGAAATCTGGGGTTGCGTGATATCTGGGTTTGGATGATATCTGTGGTTGGGTGTTCTCTGGGGTTGGGCGATACCTGGGGTTGGGCGATACCTGGGGTTGGGTGATCTCTGGGGTTGGGTGATATCTTGGATTGGGTGATACCTGGTGTTGGGTGATCTCTGGGGTTGGGTGATCTCTGGGGTTGGGTGATATCCGGGGTAGGGTGATATCTGGGGCTGGGTGATCTCTGGGGTTGGTGATACTGGGGTTGGGTGATCTCTGGAGTTGGGTGATCTCAGGGGTTGCGTGATATCCGGGGTAGGTTGATATCTGGGGTTGGCTGATATCTGAGGTTGGGTGATATCTTGGGTTGGATGATCTCTGGGGTTGGGTGATATCTGGGGCTGGGTGATATCGGGGGGGGGGGGTGATATCTGTGGTTGGTTTATATCGGGGGTGGGGGTGATATCCGGTGGGTGCTGATATCTGTTCTGCGGTGATGATTGGTGGGGGATATGAATTCCAGGCTGGTTTCATATCCGAGGGGGGGCGCGGATGAAATATTAATAATAATAATCGCTTATTGTCACAAGCATATTTCACTGAAGTCACTGTGAAAAGCCCCTAGTCACCATAGTCCGGCGCCTGTTTATGGATGCCGCCACGGGAATTGTTTCCGCTGCTAGAATTTTTCTGAATTGCTTGCCAGCTGTTTAGCCCACTGAGCTAAACCAGCCCGTTATGCTTGTTCGGGGGGGCGGTGTCATCGGGCGGGATGATACCTGGATGGGGGCATCTGGGGGTTGTGGGTGTTAATCAGTGTGATAATATCTTATTTCTGGGGACTGATATCCGAGGGGGGGTGATATGTGGGGGGGGTGATGTCCGTTTGGGAGGGGTGACATTTGGCGGGCGGGTGTGATCTCCGAGTGAGGGGCGGAGTTGATATCCAAGAGTAGTGACATCTGCCGGTGGGTGGGTGATATTGGGGTGTGGGTGATATCAGGGCGAGGGTGATATCGGGGTGGGGGTAATACCGGGAGGGGGTGATATCGGGGAGGGGTGATATCAGAGAGGGGGTGATATCGGGAAGGTGTGGAATCAGGGAGGGCGTGATATCGGGGAGGGGGTGATACCGGGGAGTGATGATATTGGGGCGGGATTGATATCGGGGCGGGGTGCAATCGGGGAGGGGGTGATATCGGGGAGGGGGTGATATCGGGGAGTGGTGATATCGGGGCAGGATTGATATCGGGGAGGGGGGATATCGGCTAGGGGGCGATACCAGGGAGGGGGTGATATCAGGGAGTGGTTGATATCGGGGCGAGGGTGATATCGGGGATGGAGTGATATCAGGGTGGGGGTGAATCGGGGTGAGGGTGATATCATGGAGGGGGTGATATCGGGAAGTTGGTGATATCATGGTGGGTGTGATATCGGGGAGGGTGTGATAGCGGGGAGGGGGTGATGTTGAGGGGGGTGATATCGGGGTGCGGGTGATATCGGGGTTCTGTTCATCTCTGGGTGTGGGTGATATCTGGGGTTGGGTGGCTCCGGGGTTGGGTGATATCTGGGGTGGGGTTGATGTCGGTGAGGGGTTGATGTCGGGGATGGAGTGATGTGGGGGAGGG
Organism: Scyliorhinus torazame; assembly: GCF_047496885.1. Taxonomy (NCBI): domain Eukaryota; kingdom Metazoa; phylum Chordata; class Chondrichthyes; order Carcharhiniformes; family Scyliorhinidae; genus Scyliorhinus; species Scyliorhinus torazame. Next base: position 85,716 of record NW_027308501.1, on the reverse strand, counting down.
AGTGATGTCGGGGAGGGGGTGATATCTGGGAGGTGGTGATATCGGGTTGGGGTGATGTCGGGGTGGGTGTGATGTCGGGGAGGGGTTGATGTCGGGGAGGGAGTGATGTCGGGGAGGGAGTGATGTCGGGGAGGGGGTGATGTTGGGGAGGGTGTGATATCGGTGTGGGGGTGATGTCGGGGAGGGGGTGATGTCGGGAAGGGGGTGATGTCGGGGAAGGGGTGATGTCGGGCAGGGGGTGATATCGGGGTGGGGGTACTATCGGGAACGCAGTGGTGTTGGGTAGCGGGCGAAAACCGGGAGAGTGTGATTTCGAGGAGGGGGGTGATAACGGGGAGGGGGTGAGTTCGGGGAGGGGGTACTATCGGGGACGGAGTGCTGTTGGGGACTGGGCAGTATCGGGGAGGGGGTGATATCGGGGTGGGGGTGATTTTGGTGTGATGGTGAGATCGGGGGGGGTGATATCGGGGCCGGGTGATATCGGGGCGGCTTTTATATCGTGGAGGGGGTGATATCGGGGCGAGGTGATATCGGCTTGGGGGTGATATCGGGGTGGGGCTGATATCGGGGCGGGGGTGATATCGGGGTGGGGGTGATTTCGGGGGGAGGGTGTGATATCGGGGTGTGGTTGATATCGGGGGAGGTGGTGATATCGAGGAGGGGGTGATATCGGGAGGGGGTGTTATCGGGGAGGGTGTGATATTGTGGAGGGGGTGATATCGTGGTGGGCGTGATATCAGGCAGGGGTGATATTGGCGGGGGAGTGATATCTGGGAGGTGGTGATATCGGGGAAGGGGTGATATCGGGGAAGGGTTGATATCGAGCTGGGGCTGATATCGGGGAGGTGGTGATATCTGGGGGAGCGGGAGATATTGGGGAGGGAGTGATATCTGGGAGGGGGTGATGTTGGGGAGGGGTTGATATCGGGGCGGGGGTGATATCGGGGAGGGGGTGATATCTGGGAGGGAGTGATATCTGCTGTTGGGTGATCTCTGGGGTTGGGTGATGTCTGGGGTTGGGTGATCTCTGGAGTTGGGTGATCTCTGGGGTTGGGTGCCCTCTGGGGTTGGTTGATATTTGAGGTTGGGTGATATCCTGGGTAGGGTGATATCTGTGTTTGGGTTATATCGGGGGTTGGGTGATAGCTGGGTTTGGATGACATCTGTGGTTGGGTGTTCTCTGGGGTTGTGTGATATCTGGGGTTGGGTGATCTCTGGGGTTGTGTGATCTCTGCTGTTGTGTGATACCTGTGGTTGGGTGATATCTTGGATTGGGTGATACCTGGGGTTGGGTAATCTGTGGGGTTGGATAATATCTGATGTTGGGTGATATACGGGGTAGGATGACATCTGTGTTTGGGTTATATCTGAGGTTGGGTGATATCTGGGTTTGGATGACATCTGTGGTTTGGTGTTCTCTGGGGTTGGATGATATCTGGGGTTGGGTGATCTCTGGGGTTGGGTGATCTCTGGGGTTGTGTGATATCTGGTGTTGGGGGATATCTTGGATTGGGTGATACCTGGGGTAGGGTGATCTCTGGGGTTGGGTGATCTCTGGGGTTGGGTGATCTCTGGGGTTGGGTGATATCTGGGGTTGGTTGATCTCTGGGGTTGGGTGATATCCGGGGTAGGGTTAAATCCGGGGTACGGTGCTGTCTGGGGTTGGATGATCCCTGGTGCTGGGTGATCTCTGGGGTTGGGTGATATCCGGGGATGGGTGATATCCGGGGAAGGGTGATATCTGCAGTTGGGTGATCTCTGGGGTTGGGCGATCTCTGGGGTTGGGTAATATCTGGGGTTGAGTGATATCTGAGGTTGGGTGATGTCTGGGGTTGTGTGATCCCATGAGTTGGTTGCTCTCTGGGGTTGGGTGATATCCGGAGTAGAGTGATGTCTGGGGTTGGGTGATACCTGGGGGTTGGGTGATATCTGGGATTTGGTGATCTCAGGGGTTGGGCGATCACTGGGGTTGGGTGAAATCTGGGGTTGGGTGATATCTGGGTTTGGATGATATCTGTGGTTGGTTGTTCTCTGGGGTTGGGCGATACCTGGGGTTGGGCGATACCTGGGGTTGGGTGATCTCTGGGGTTGGGTGATATCTTGGATTGGGTGATACCTGGTGTTGGGTGATCTCTGGGGTTGGGTGATCTCTGGGGTTGGGTGATATCCGGGGTAGGGTGATATCTGGGGCTGGGTGATCTCTGGGGTTGGCTGATATCTGGGGTTGGGTGATCTCTGGCGTTGGGTGATGTCTGTGGTTGGTGATAATGGGGTTGGGTGATCTCTGGAGTTGGGTGATCTCAGGGGTTGGGTGATATCCGGGGTAGGGTGATATCTGGGATTGGATGATCTCTGTGGTTGGGTGATATCTGGGGCTGGGTGATATCGGCGGCGTGATATCTGTGGTTGGTTTATATCGGGGGTGGGGTGATATCCGGTGGGTGCTGATATCTGTTCTGCGGTGATGGTTGGTGGGGGATATGAATTCCAGGCTGGTTTCATATCCGAGGGGGGGCGCGGATGAAATATTAATAATAATAATCGCTCATTGTCACAAGCATATTTCTCTGAAGCCACTGTGAAAAGCTCCTAGTCACCATAGTCCGGCGCCTGTTTACGGATGCCGCCACGGGAATTGTTCCCGCTGCTCGAATTTTTCTGAATTGCATGCCAGCTGTTTAGCCCACTGAGCTAAACCAGCCCGTTATTCTTGTTTAAGGGGGGGTGCCATCTTGCGGGATGATACCTGGATGGGGGCATCTGGGGGTTGTGGGTGTTAATCAGTGTGATAATATCTTATTTCTGGGGACTGATATCCGAGGGGGGGTGATATGTGGGGGGGGGTGATGTCCGGTTGGGAGGGGTGACATTTGGCGGGCGGGTGTGATCTCCGGGTGAGGGGCGGAGTTGATATCCAAGAGTAGTGACATCTGACGGTGGGTGGGTGATATTGGGGTGTGGGTGATATCGGGGCGAGGGTGATATCGGGGTGGGGGTAATACCGGGAGGGGGTGATATCGGGGAGGGGGTGATATCAGGGAGGGGGTGATATCGGGGAGGTGTGGAATCGGGGAGGGCGTGATATCGGGGAGGGGGTGATATCGGGGAGGGGGTGATATCGGGGAATGGTGATATCGGGGCGGGATTGATATCTGGTGGGGTGCAATCTGGGAGGGGGTGATATCGTGGAGGGGGTGATATCGGGGAGTGGTGATATCGGGGCGGGATTGATATCGGGGCGGGTTGCAATCGGGGAGGGGGTCATATCGGGGAGGGGGTGATATCGGGGAGTGGTGATATCGGGGCGGGATTGATATCGGGGCAGGGGGGTGATCGGGGAGGGGGATATTGGCTAGGGGGTGATATCAGTGAGGGGGTGATATCAGGGAGTGGTTGATAGCGGGGCGAGGGTGATATCGGGGAGGGAGTGATATCATGGTGGGGGTGAATCGGGGTGAGGGTGATATCATGGAGGGGGTGATATCGGGAAGTTGGTGATATCAGCGTGGGTGTGATATCGGGGAGGGTGTGATGGCGGGGAGGGGGTGATGTCGAAGAGGGGTGATATCGGGGTGGGGGTGATATCGGGGTCCTGTTCATCTCTAGGTGTGGGTGATATCTGGGATTGGGTGATCTCCGGGGTTGGGTGATATCTGGGGTGGGGGTGATGTCGGTGAGGGGTAGATGTTGGTAAATGGAGTGATGTGGGGGAGGGAGTGATGTCGGGGAGGGGGTGATATCTGGGAGGTGGTGATATCGGGGTGGGGTGATGTTGGGGTGGGTGTGATGTCGGGGAGGGGTTGATGTCGGGGAGGGAGTGATGTCGGGGAGGGAGTGATGTCTGGGAGGTGGTGATGTTGGGGAGGGTGTGATATCGGGGTGGGGGTGATGTCGGGGAGGGGGTGATGTCGGGAAGGGGGTGATGTCGGGGAGGGGGTGATGTCGGGCAGGGGGTGATATGGGGGAGGGGGTACTATCGGGAACGCAGTGGTGTTGGGGAGGGGGCGAATACCGGGATAGTGTGATATCGGGGAGGGGGTGATAACGGGGAGGGGGTGAGTTCGGGGAGGGGGTACTATCGGGGACGGATTGCTGTTGGGGACTGGGCAGTATCGTAGAGGGGGTGATATCGGGGTGGGGGTGATTTTGGTGTGAGGGTGAGATCGGGGGGGGGTGATATCGGGGCCGGGTGATATCGGGGCGGCTTTTATATCGTGGAGGGGGTGCTATCGGGGCGAGGTGATATCGGCTTGGGGGTGATATCGGTGTGGGGCTGATATCGGGGCGGGGGTGATATCGGGTTGGGGGTGATATCGGGGAGGGGGTGATTTCGGGGGGAGGGGTTGATATCGGGGAGGGGGTGATTTCGGGGGGAGGGTGTGATATCGGGGTGTGGTTGATATCGGGGGAGGTGGTGATATCGAGGAGGGGGTGATATCGGGAGGGGGTGCTATCGGGGAGGGTGTGATATCGTGGAGGGGGTGATATCGTGGTGGGGGTGATATCAGGCAGGGGTGATATTGGCGGGGGAGTGTTATCTGGGAGGTGGCGATATCGGGGAAGGGGTGATATCGGGGAGGGGTTGATATCGAGCTGGAGCTGATATCGGGGAGGTGGTGATATCTGGGGGAGCGGGAGATATTTGGGAGGGACAGATATCTGGGAGGGGGTGATGTTGGGGAAGGGTTGATTTCGGGGCGGGGGTGATATCGGGGAGGGGGTGATATCAGGGAGGGAGTGATATCTGCTGTTGGGTGATCTCTGGGGTTGGGTGATCTCAGGGGTTGGCTGATCTCTGGGGTAGGGTAATGTCTGGCGTTGGGTGATGTCTGGAGTTGGGCGATCTCTGGGGTTGGGTGACCTCTGGGGTTGGTTGATATTTGGGGTTGGGTGATATCCGGGGTAGGGTGATATCTGGGGTTGGGTTATATCTAGGGTTGGGTGATAGCTGGGTTTGGATGACATCTGTGGTTGGGTGTTCTTTGGGGTTGTGTGATATCTGGGGTTGGGTGATCTCTGGGGTTGGTGATCTCTGGCTTTGGGTGATACACGGGGTAGGGTGATATCTGGGGCTGGGTGATCTCTGGGGTTTGGTGATATCTGGGGTTGGGTGATCTCTGGCGTTGGGTGATATCCGGGGTAGGGTGTTATCTGGGGTTGGTTGATCTCTGGGGCTGTGTGATATCCGGGGTAGGGTGATATCCGGGGTAGGGTGATGTCTGGGGTTGGATGATCTCTGGGGTTGGGCGATCTCTGGGGTTGGGTGACCTCAGGGGTTGGTTGATATTTGGGGTTGGGTGATATCCGGGGTAGGGTGATGTCTGTGTTTGGGTTATATCTGGGGTTGGGTGATATCTTGGATTGGGTGATACCTGGGGTTGGGATATCTCTGGGGTTTGGTGATCTCTGGGGTTGGTGATCTCTGGGTTTGGGTGATACCCGGGGTAGGGTGATATCTGGGGTTGGGTGATCTCTGGGGTTGGGTGATATCTGTGGTTGGGTGATCTCTGGCGTTGGGTGATGTCTGTGGTTGGGTGATACCTGGGGGTTGGGTGATATCTGGGATTTGGTGATCTCAGGGGTTGGGCGATCACTGGGGTTGGGTGAAATCTGGGGTTGGGTGATATCTGGGTTTGGATGATATCTGTGGTTGGTTGTTCTCTGGGGTTGGGCGATACCTGGGGTTGGGCGATACCTGGGGTTGGGTGATCTCTGGGGTTGGGTGATATCTTGGATTGGGTGATACCTGGTGTTGGGTGATCTCTGGGGTTGGGTGATCTCTGGGGTTGGGTGATATCCGGGGTAGGGTGATATCTGGGGCTGGGTGATCTCTGGGGTTGGCTGATATCTGGGGTTGGGTGATCTCTGGCGTTGGGTGATGTCTGTGGTTGGTGATAATGGGGTTGGGTGATCTCTGGAGTTGGGTGATCTCAGGGGTTGGGTGATATCCGGGGTAGGGTGATATCTGGGATTGGATGATCTCTGTGGTTGGGTGATATCTGGGGCTGGGTGATATCGGCGGCGTGATATCTGTGGTTGGTTTATATCGGGGGTGGGGTGATATCCGGTGGGTGCTGATATCTGTTCTGCGGTGATGGTTGGTGGGGGATATGAATTCCAGGCTGGTTTCATATCCGAGGGGGGGCGCGGATGAAATATTAATAATAATAATCGCTCATTGTCACAAGCATATTTCTCTGAAGCCACTGTGAAAAGCTCCTAGTCACCATAGTCCGGCGCCTGTTTACGGATGCCGCCACGGGAATTGTTCCCGCTGCTCGAATTTTTCTGAATTGCATGCCAGCTGTTTAGCCCACTGAGCTAAACCAGCCCGTTATTCTTGTTTAAGGGGGGGTGCCATCTTGCGGGATGATACCTGGATGGGGGCATCTGGGGGTTGTGGGTGTTAATCAGTGTGATAATATCTTATTTCTGGGGACTGATATCCGAGGGGGGGTGATATGTGGGGGGGGGTGATGTCCGGTTGGGAGGGGTGACATTTGGCGGGCGGGTGTGATCTCCGGGTGAGGGGCGGAGTTGATATCCAAGAGTAGTGACATCTGACGGTGGGTGGGTGATATTGGGGTGTGGGTGATATCGGGGCGAGGGTGATATCGGGGTGGGGGTAATACCGGGAGGGGGTGATATCGGGGAGGGGGTGATATCAGGGAGGGGGTGATATCGGGGAGGTGTGGAATCGGGGAGGGCGTGATATCGGGGAGGGGGTGATATCGGGGAGGGGGTGATATCGGGGAATGGTGATATCGGGGCGGGATTGATATCTGGTGGGGTGCAATCTGGGAGGGGGTGATATCGTGGAGGGGGTGATATCGGGGAGTGGTGATATCGGGGCGGGATTGATATCGGGGCGGGTTGCAATCGGGGAGGGGGTCATATCGGGGAGGGGGTGATATCGGGGAGTGGTGATATCGGGGCGGGATTGATATCGGGGCAGGGGGGTGATCGGGGAGGGGGATATTGGCTAGGGGGTGATATCAGTGAGGGGGTGATATCAGGGAGTGGTTGATAGCGGGGCGAGGGTGATATCGGGGAGGGAGTGATATCACGGTGGGGGTGAATCGGGGTGAGGGTGATATCATGGAGGGGGTGATATCGGGAAGTTGGTGATATCAGCGTGGGTGTGATATCGGGGAGGGTGTGATGGCGGGGAGGGGGTGATGTCGAAGAGGGGTGATATCGGGGTGGGGGTGATATCGGGGTCCTGTTCATCTCTAGGTGTGGGTGATATCTGGGATTGGGTGATCTCCGGGGTTGGGTGATATCTGGGGTGGGGGTGATGTCGGTGAGGGGTAGATGTTGGTAAATGGAGTGATGTGGGGGAGGGAGTGATGTCGGGGAGGGGGTGATATCTGGGAGGTGGTGATATCGGGGTGGGGTGATGTTGGGGTGGGTGTGATGTCGGGGAGGGGTTGATGTCGGGGAGGGAGTGATGTCGGGGAGGGAGTGATGTCTGGGAGGTGGTGATGTTGGGGAGGGTGTGATATCGGGGTGGGGGTGATGTCGGGGAGGGGGTGATGTCGGGAAGGGGGTGATGTCGGGGAGGGGGTGATGTCGGGCAGGGGGTGATATGGGGGAGGGGGTACTATCGGGAACGCAGTGGTGTTGGGGAGGGGGCGAATACCGGGATAGTGTGATATCGGGGAGGGGGTGATAACGGGGAGGGGGTGAGTTCGGGGAGGGGGTACTATCGGGGACGGATTGCTGTTGGGGACTGGGCAGTATCGTAGAGGGGGTGATATCGGGGTGGGGGTGATTTTGGTGTGAGGGTGAGATCGGGGGGGGGTGATATCGGGGCCGGGTGATATCGGGGCGGCTTTTATATCGTGGAGGGGGTGCTATCGGGGCGAGGTGATATCGGCTTGGGGGTGATATCGGTGTGGGGCTGATATCGGGGCGGGGGTGATATCGGGTTGGGGGTGATATCGGGGAGGGGGTGATTTCGGGGGGAGGGGTTGATATCGGGGAGGGGGTGATTTCGGGGGGAGGGTGTGATATCGGGGTGTGGTTGATATCGGGGGAGGTGGTGATATCGAGGAGGGGGTGATATCGGGAGGGGGTGCTATCGGGGAGGGTGTGATATCGTGGAGGGGGTGATATCGTGGTGGGGGTGATATCAGGCAGGGGTGATATTGGCGGGGGAGTGTTATCTGGGAGGTGGCGATATCGGGGAAGGGGTGATATCGGGGAGGGGTTGATATCGAGCTGGAGCTGATATCGGGGAGGTGGTGATATCTGGGGGAGCGGGAGATATTTGGGAGGGACAGATATCTGGGAGGGGGTGATGTTGGGGAAGGGTTGATTTCGGGGCGGGGGTGATATCGGGGAGGGGGTGATATCAGGGAGGGAGTGATATCTGCTGTTGGGTGATCTCTGGGGTTGGGTGATCTCAGGGGTTGGCTGATCTCTGGGGTAGGGTAATGTCTGGCGTTGGGTGATGTCTGGAGTTGGGCGATCTCTGGGGTTGGGTGACCTCTGGGGTTGGTTGATATTTGGGGTTGGGTGATATCCGGGGTAGGGTGATATCTGGGGTTGGGTTATATCTAGGGTTGGGTGATAGCTGGGTTTGGATGACATCTGTGGTTGGGTGTTCTTTGGGGTTGTGTGATATCTGGGGTTGGGTGATCTCTGGGGTTGGTGATCTCTGGCTTTGGGTGATACACGGGGTAGGGTGATATCTGGGGCTGGGTGATCTCTGGGGTTTGGTGATATCTGGGGTTGGGTGATCTCTGGCGTTGGGTGATATCCGGGGTAGGGTGTTATCTGGGGTTGGTTGATCTCTGGGGCTGTGTGATATCCGGGGTAGGGTGATATCCGGGGTAGGGTGATGTCTGGGGTTGGATGATCTCTGGGGTTGGGCGATCTCTGGGGTTGGGTGACCTCAGGGGTTGGTTGATATTTGGGGTTGGGTGATATCCGGGGTAGGGTGATGTCTGTGTTTGGGTTATATCTGGGGTTGGGTGATATCTTGGATTGGGTGATACCTGGGGTTGGGATATCTCTGGGGTTTGGTGATCTCTGGGGTTGGTGATCTCTGGGTTTGGGTGATACCCGGGGTAGGGTGATATCTGGGGTTGGGTGATCTCTGGGGTTGGGTGATATCTGTGGTTGGGTGATCTCTGGCGTTGGGTGATGTCTGTGGTTGGGTGATACTGCGGTTGGGTGTTCTCTGGAGTTGGGTGATCTCTGGGGTTGGTTGATATCCGGGGTAGGGTGATATCTGGGGTTGGTTAATCTCTGTGGTTGGGTGATATCGGGGGTAGGGTGATATCCGGGGTAGGGTGATGCCTGGGGTTGGATGATCTCTGGGGTTGGCTGATCTCTGTGGTTGGGTGACATCCGGGGATGGGTGATATCTGCAGTTGGGGATCTCTGGGTTTGGGTGATCTCTGGGGTTGGGTAATATCTGGGGTTGGGTGATCTCTGGGGTTGGGTGATCTCTGGGGTTGGGTGATATCCGGGGATGGGTGATATCTTGGATTGGGTGATACCTGGGGTTGGGTGATCTCTGGGGTTGGGTGATCTCTGGGGTTGGGTGATATGTGGTTGGGTGATCTCTGGGCTTGCGTGATATCTGCGGTTGGGTGATATCTGGGGTTGGTTGATCTCTGGGGTTGGGTGACATCTGGGGTAGGGTGATATCCGGGGTAGGGTGATGTCTGGAGTTGGATGATGTCTGGGGTTGGGTGATCTCTGGGGTTGGATGATATCTGGGGTTGGCTGATATCTGAGGATGGGTGATATCTTGGATTGGGTGATCTCTGGGGTTGTGTGATATCTGGGACTGGGTGATATCGGGGGGGGGGGGTGATATCTGGGGTTGTTTGATATCGGGGGTGGTGTTATCCGGTGGGTGCTGATATCTGTTCTGCGGTTATGGTTGGTGGGGCGATATGAATTCCAGGCTTGTTTCATATCAGAGGGGGTGGGGGCGGGGATGTTATATTAATAATAATAATCGCTCATTGTCACAAGTATATTTCTCTGAAGTCACTGTGAAAAGCCCCTAGTCACCATAGTCCAGCGCCTGTTTATGGATGCCGCCACGGGAATTGTTCCCGGGCTGCTCGCATTGTTCTGCATTGCAAGCCAGCTGTTTAGCCCACTGAGCTAAACCAGTCCAAGTTAGGCTGGTTGAGCGGGGTGGCTGTGTCATCGGGTGGGATGATACCTGGCTGGGGGCATCGGGGGTTGTGGGTGTTAATCAGGGTGATAATATCTTATTTCTGTGGACTGATATCCAAGGGGGGGGGTGATATGTAGGGGGGTGATGTCCCGTTGGGAGGGGTGACATTTGGCGGCCGGTTGTGATCTCCGGGGAAGGGGCGGATTTGATATCCAAGAGTAGTGACATCTGCCGGTGGGTGGGTGATATTGGGGTGTGGGTGATATCGGGGTGAGGGTAACATCGGGGTGGGAGTGGTATCGGGCAGGGGGTGATATCGGGGAGGGGGTGATATCGGGGAGGGGTGATATCGGGGCGGGATTGATATCGGGGCGGGGGTGCTTTCGGGGAGGGGGTGATATCGTGGAGGGGGTGATATCGGGGAGTGGTGATATCGGGGAGTGGTGATATCGGGGCTGGGGTGATGGCGGGGAGGGGGTGATGTCGAGGAGGGGTGATATCGGGGTGGGGGTGATATCGGGGGTTGGTTCATCTCTGGGGGTGGATGATATCTGGGGTTGGGTGATCTCCGGGGTTGGGTGATATCTGGGGTTGGGTGATATCTGGGGTTGGGTGATCTCTGGGGTGGGGGTGATATCGGGGAGGGGGTGATATCGGGGTGGGAGTGATGTCGGGGAGGGAGTGATGTCGGCTAGGGGGTGATGTTGGGGAGTGTGTGATATCGGGGTTGGGGTGATGTCGGGGAGGGGGTGATTTCGGGAAGGGGGTGTTGTCGGGGAGGGGGTGATGTCGTGCTGGGGGTGATATCGGGGAGGGGGTACTATCGGGAATGCAGTGCTTTTGGGGAGGGGGCGATATCCGGGAGGGTGTGATATCGGGGACGGGGGTGATATCGGTGAGGGGGTGATTTCGGGGAGGAGGTACTATCGGGGACGGAGTGGTGTTGGGGAGTGGCAGTATCGGGGAGGGGGTGAATTCGGGGAGGGGGTGATATCGGGGAGGGTGTGATGTCAGCGAGGGGTTGATATCAGGGAGGGGTTGATATCGGGGAGGGTGTTATATCGGGGTGGAGGTGGTATCGGGGAGGGGGTGATATCGGGGCGGGGGTGATTTTGGGGTGGTTGTGATATCGGGGGTGATATCGGGGCCGGGTGATATCGGGGCGGCTTTTTTATCGTAGAGGGGGTGATATTGGGGCGGAGGTGATATCGGCTTGGGGGTGATATCGGGGTGGGGCTGATATCGGGGCGGGGTGATATCGGGGTGGTGGCGATATCGGGGAGCGGCTGATTTCGGGGGTAGGTGGTGATATCGGGGAGGGGGTGATATCGGGGGAGGGGGTGATATCGGGGTGGGGGTGATATCGGGTGAGGTGGTGATATCGGGAAGGGGGTGATATCGGGAGGGGGGTGATATCGTGTTGGGGATGATATCGGGGTGGGGGTGATATCGGTGAGGGGGTGATTTCGGGGAGGGGTGATATCGGGGTGGGGGGATATCGGGGAGGTGGTGATATCGGGGAGGGGGTGATATCGGGAGGGGGTGCTTTCGGGGAGGGGGTGATATCGTGGAGGGGGTGATATCGTGGTGGGGGTGATATCAGGCAGGGGTGATATTGGCGAGGGAGTGATATCTGGGAGGGGGGATATCGGGGAAGGGGTGATATCGGGGATGGGTTGATATCGAGCTGGGGCTGATATCGGCGAGGCGGTCATATCTGGGGGAGCGGGTGATATTGGGGAGGGAGTGATATCTGGGAGGCGGTGATGTCGGGGAGGGGGTGATATAGGGGCGGGGGTGATATCGGGAGGGAGTGATATCGTGGAGGGGGTGATATCGGGAGGGAGTGATTTCGGGAAGGGGATGATATCAGGGTGGGGTGATATCGGGGAGGTGTGATATCGGGGAGGGGGTGATATCGGGGCAGGGGGTGATATCGGGGTGGGGGTGATATCGGGGAGGGTTTGATATCGGGGTTGGGGTGATATCGGCGTGTAGGTGATATCGGGGAGGGGGTGATATCGGGGTGGGAGTGATATCGGGGAGGGGGTGATATCGGGGAGGGGTGATATCCGGGGTGGGGGTGATATCTGGGTGGAGGTGATATCGGGGAGGGGGTGATATCGGGGAGGGGGTGATATCGGGGAGGGAGTGATATCGGGGAGGGGGTGATCTCGTGGAGGGGGTGATAGCGGGGTGGAGGTGATATCGGGGAGGGGTGATATCGGGGTGGGAGTGATATCGGGGTTGGGTTGATATCGGGTTTGAGGTGATATCGGGTAGGGGGTTATATCGGGGTGGGGGTGATATCGGGGTGGAGGTGATATCGGGGAGGGGGTTTTATCGGGGGAGGGGGAGATATCGGGGTGGAGGTGATATCGGGGAGGGTGTGGTATCGGGGAAGGGGTGATATCGGGGAGGGGTTGATATCGGGGTGTGGGTGATATCGGGGAGGGGGTGATATCGGGGTGGGGGTGATATCGGGGTGGGGGTGATATCGGGGAGGGGGTGATATCGGGATGGGGTGATATCGGGGAGGGGATATCCGGGGTGGGGGAGGGGCAGTGCTGCGGTGTTTCTTGAGACACAACAATCCTGAAGACACCAATGGGGCCAATGGGAAGCATAAGGCGCCATTACGCCTGTGTCACACCCATCCCAGCATCCACTGGATGCGGGGCGGCGGCCTCTGGCGGCAGGCAATGGGGACAGCAGCTGGTGAGCAGGGAGTGCGGGTGGGGCTGAGTCTGTCTCTATCTGTGCCTCTGTGTTTGCCTGTGTCTCTGCCTATGTCTGTGTCTATGTCTGTGTCTCAGTCTGTGTCTGTGTCTCTGTCTCTGTCTGTGTCTCTGTCTGTGTCTGTGTCTCTGTCTCTGTCTGTGTCTCTGCCTATGTCTGTGTCTATGCCTGTGTCTCTGTCGGTCTCTGTCTGTCCTGTGACCCTGTCTATGTCTCTGTGTCTGTGTCTCTGCCTGTATCTGTCTGTGTCTCAGGCTTTTTCTCTGTCTGTGTCTCAAGCTGTGTCTGTGTCTCTGTGTCTGTCTTTGTCTCTGTCTCTGTCTGTGTCTCTGTGTCTGTTTCTGTCTGTGTCTCTGCCTGTGTCTCTGTCTGTGTCTCTCTGTCTGTCGCTGTATCTGTGTCTGTCTGTGTCTGTGTCCCTGTCTGTATCCCTGCGTATGTCTGTATCCCTGTCTCTATCTGTGTCTCTGTCTGTGTCCCTGTCTGTATCTCTGTGTCTGTCTGTGTCCCTGTGTCTGTCTGTGTCTCTGCCTGTGTCTCTGTCTGTGCCTGTGTCCCTGTCTGTATCCTTGTGTCTGTCTGTATCCCTCTCTCTCTGTGTCTCTGTCTGTGTATCTGTCTGTGTCTCTTTGTCTCTGTCTGTGTCTGTGTCCCTGTCTGTATCTTTGTGTCTGGCTGTATCCCTGTCTCTGTCTGTGTTTTTGTATGTGTCTCTGTGTCTCTGTCTGTGTCTCTGTCCCTGTCTGTATCTTTGTGTCTGTCTGTATCCCTGTCTCTGTCTGTGTCTCTGTCTGTGTATCTGTCTGTGTCTCTGTGTCTGTCGCTGTCTGTGTCTCTGTCTGTGTCTCTGTCTGTGTCCCTGTCTATCTCTGTGTCTGTCTGTATCCCTGTCTCTGTCTGTTTCTCTGTCTGTGTCTCTGTCTGTGTCTCTGTGTCTCTGTCTGTGTCTGTGTCTCTGTCTGTGTCTCTAACTGTGTCTCTGTGTCTGTCTCTGCCTGTGTCTCTGTCTGTGTCTCTGTCTGTGTCTGTGTCGCTGTCTGTATCTCTGTGTCTGTCTGTATCCCTGTCTCTGTCTGTGTCTCTGTCTGTGTCTCTCTGTAACTCTGTCTGTGTCTCTGTGTCTGTCTGTGTCCCTGTCTGTGTCTCTGTGTCTCTGTCTGTGTCCCTGTCTCTGTCTGTGTCTCTCTGTACCTCTGTCTGTGTCTCTGTGTCCCTGTCTCTGTCTGTATATCTGTACCTCTGTCTGTATCTCTGTGTCTGTCTGTGTCCCTGTCTCTGTCTGTGTCTCTGTCTGTGTCTCTCTGTACCTCTGTCTGTGTCTCTGTGTCTGTCTGTGTCTCAGTCTCTGTCTCTGTCTCAGTCTCGGTCTCTGTCTCTGTCTGTGTCTGTGTCCCTGTCTGTATCTCTGTGTCTGTCTGTATCCCTGTCTCTGTCTGTGTCTCTGTCTGTGTCTCTCTGTACCCCTGTCTGTGTCTCTGTGTCTCAGTCTCTGTCTCTGTATCTGTCTCTGTCTCTGTCTCTGTCTGTGTCCCTGTCTGTATCTCTGTGTCTGTCTGTGTCCCTGTCTCTGTCTGCGTCTCTCTCTACCTCTGTCTGTGTCTCTGTGTCTGTCTGTGTCTCAGTCTCTGTCTCTGTCTGGGGCACATTCTGCTGCACAGACTGTGTTTACGTGTGAGGCACATACCCAGCTGATCGGCAATGTGGAGAGGCACACACACCCAGCTTATCGGCAATGGGGAGAGGCACGCATCCAGCTGATCGGCATTGGAGGAGTCACACACATCCAGCTGATCGGCAATGGGGGGAAGCACGCACACTGCTGATCGTTAATTGGGGGAAACACACTCCCAGCTGATCGGCAAAGCGGGGAAGAACACACCCAGTTGATCGGCAAAGCGGGGAAGCACGCACCCAGCTGTACGGCAATGGGGGGAAGGACACATCCAGCTTATCGGCAATGGGGGGAAGGGCAGACCCAGCTGATCGGCAATTGGGGATCACACACCCAGCTGATCGGCATTGCGGAGAGGCACACATCCAGCTGATCACAATGGTGAGAGGCACACATCCAGCTGATCGGCATCGGGGGAGTCACACACATCCAGCTGATCGGCAATGGGGGGAAGCACACACCCAGCTGATCGGCAATGGGGGAAGCACGCACCCTGCAGATCGGTAATTGGAGGAAGCACACGCCCAGCTGATCGGCAATGGGGGGAAGGTCAGACACATTTGATCGGCAATTATGGGAAGCACACTCCCAGCTGATTTACAATGGGGGGCAGGTTTGACACAGCTGATCGGCAATGCGGGGAAGCACACACCCAGCTGTTCGGCAATTGGGGAAGGACACACCCAGCTGTTCGGCAATGCGGGGAAGCACACACCCAGCTGATCGGCAATGGGGGGAAGGACACACCCAGCTGATCGGCAATGCGGGGAAGGACAGACCCAGCTGATCGGCAATGCGCGGAAGCACGCACCCTTTTGATCGGCAATGGGGGGAAGCACACTTCCTGCTGATCGGCAATGGGGGGAAGAACACTCCCAGCTGATCGGCAATGTGGGGAGGCACACACCTAGCTGATCGGTAAAGGTGGGAAGCCGCACACCCAGTTGATCGGCCATGGGGGGAGTCAAACCCACCCACCGATAATCCTGGTAATGCAGAGTGGTAAATCAGGGTGAGGCTGGCTGGGGCTGGTCAGTTTTACCGGAAGTGCGAGGAGAGAGATGCCGTGTGGGTGGGGTTTCCTCTCAGGATTTAATGAATTGAAGAATTGAACTAAAGGGAACTTCCAGCACATTCTTCAACTGCTGCCTGAACTGAGTCTGTGTCACGGCGTAAATCGCAGTGTTTGTGCAGCAACTCAGGAGCTGCAGCATGAAGCCCAATTCCCGAACATAAGCATCTAACCGTACAGAGTAATACCCTAGATTCCACATCCGCCACCATATAGAATAAACCATTAACGTTGACCATAACAGGATGAAATTGGCCGAGATAATAAAGAGTAAAATGATGGATTTGCTCCGACTCTCCATCTCTGGGTCTCTGGGACTGTGCCCACTGCTGTGAGCCCGGAGTCTCCTGCGGGCCCTGTTGCTCAGGACAATGTGTCTGACGGTGAGAACATTGAGCAGCAGAATCAGGGCGAATGGAACACACGGGGTTAGAATGTGGTGGAGGAACTCGATTGGTCCCCAGACGGAAGAGGTCTGAACACCCATTGTGACATCACAAAACCAGGGGAAGTTCCACAGATAATACCCACCGGACATCATAAACCCCCAGGAAATGTCCTTCAAACAGCTCAGCACAGCCACTGTTCCCAGAACCACAGCCGCAGTTTTCTCGCTGCAATATTTACTTTTCAGCTTCGGGCAACAAATGGCCACAAATCTATCAAAGGTGAAAGTGACGGTGAACCAGACAGAACAGTCAGTGGCTGCAAAAAGCAGGGCGGTGTGGATATTACACACGGGGATGGAGTACAGGAAATAAAAGTGTTCCCTAAACACAATGGGAATGTGTCTCAATATCAGGTCGAGAATAACGACCAGTAGATCCCCCACTGCCATAGCCAACAGGTAACAAGTCACACATTTGGACAACCCACAGTCTCTTCTCTTCAGGATCACAATTGTGATGAGGTTCACTGTGAGGAAGGGAAATACACAATGAAATTATACATCAGCCTGGGAAAGACATCACAAGTCTGGTCGACGTGTGTTGAGGACGTCAAATAAATATACACAAATACACACGCACAGACAGTAACACACTCACACACACACACGCAGGCAATAATGCACTCACACACACGCACACAGACACTAACACACTCACACATACAGACACTGACACATAAACACACACATACAGAGACAGTAACACACTCACACAGACACTAACACACTCACGCATACAGAGACAGTAATACACTAACACAGACACACACTCACACACCCACATACAGTAATACACTTACACACACTCAGACAGTAATACACTCACACACATGCAGACACTAAAACACTCTCACACACACACACATACAGTAATACACTCTCACAGACACTAGCACACACACATACAGACACTGACACACAAAAACACACATGCAGAGACAGCAACACACTCACACACACGCACACAGACACTAACACACTCACACATACAGACACTGACACACACATACAGAGACAGTAACACGCTCACACAGACACTAACCCACTCACACATACAGACACTGACACATAAACACACACATACAGAGACAGTAACACACTCACACAGACACTAACACACTCACGCATACAGAGACAGTAATACACTAACACAGACACTGACACACACTCACACACCCACATACAGTAATACACTCACACACACGCAGACACTAAAACACTCTCACACACACACATACAGTAATACACTCTCACACACGCACACAGACACTAGCACACACACATACAGACACTGACACACAAAAACACACATACAGAGACAGCAACACACTCACACACACGCACACAGACACTAACACACTCACACATACAGACACTGACACACACATACAGAGACAGTAACACGCTCACACAGACACTAACACACTCACACATACAGACACTGACACATAAACACACACATACAGAGACAGTAACACACTCACACAGACACTAACACACTCACGCATACAGAGACAGTAATACACTAACACAGACACTGACACACACTCACACACCCACATACAGTAATACACTCACACACACGCAGACACTAAAACACTCTCACACACACACATACAGTAATACACTCTCACACACGCACACAGACACTAGCACACACACATACAGACACTGACACACAAAAACACACATACAGAGACAGCAACACACTCACACACACGCACACAGACACTAACACACTCACACATACAGACACTGACACACACATACAGAGACAGTAACACGCTCACACAGACACTAACACACTCACACACACATACAGAGACAGTAATACACTCACACACACATACACTGACACACACTCACACACACACATACAGTAATACACTTACACACACAAAGACAGAGACAGTAATGCACTCACCCTCACACAGACACTAGCCCACACACACATACAGAGACACACACACAGACAGAGACAGTAATGCACTCACTCACACAGACACTAACACACACACAGTAATACACTCACATACACACATACAGAGACAGTAACACACTCACACACACACGCAGACAGTAATACACTCACACACACGCGCACAGACACTAACACACTCACACATACAGACACTGACACATAAACACACACATACAGAGGCAGTAACACACTCACACAGACACTAACACACTCACGCATACAGAGACAGTAATACACTAACACAGACACTGACACACACTCACACACCCACATACAGTAATACACTTACACACACTCAGACAGACAGTAATACACTCACACACACACGCAGACATTAAAACACTCTCACACACACACATACAGTAATACACTCACACACACGCACACAGACACTAACACACACATACAGACACTGACACACAAAAACACACATACAGAGACAGCAACACACTCACTCACACACACGCACACAGACACTAACACACTCACACATACAGACACTGACACACACATACAGAGACAGTAACACACTCACACAGACACTAACACACTCACACACACATACAGAGACAGTAATACACTCACACACACAGACACTGACACACACTCACACACACACATACAGTAATACACTTACACACACAAAGACAGAGACAGTAATGCACTCACCCTCACACAGACACTAACGCACACACACATACAGAGACACACACACAGTCAGAGACAGTAATGCACTCACTCACACAGACACTAACACACACACAGTAATACACTCACATACACACATACAGAGACAGTAACACACTCACACACACACGCAGACAGTAATACTCTCACACACACGCACACCGACACTAACACACTCACACATACACTGACGCACAAACACACACATACAGAGACAGTAACACACTCACACAGTCACTAACACACTCACACATACAGAGACAGTAATACTCTAACACACACAGACACTGACACACACTCACACACACACATACAGTAATACACTTACACATACACACATACAGTAATACACTTACACACACACAGACAGGCAGTAATACACTCACACACACACAGACACTAACACACTCACACACAGACAGTAATACACTCACACAGACAGACACTGACACACAGAAGCACACACACAGAGACAGCAACACACTCACACACATGCACACAGACACTAACACACTCACACATACAGACACTGCAAACACAGAAAGAGACAATAAAACACTCACACAGACACTAACACACTCACACATACAGAGACAGTAATACACTCACACACACACAGGCATTGACACACACTCACACACACACATACAGTAATACACTTACACACACACAGACAGACAGTAATACTCTCACACACACACATAGACACGAACACACTCACACACACGCACACCAGCAGCTCCTGGTCCACATTCCCATCTCTGTGTGGCCAGGGTGTGCTCTGTATAACCCCAGCAGCTCCTGGTCAACATTCCATTCTCTGTGTGGCCAGGGTGTGCTCTGTATAACACCAGCAGCTCCTGGTCAACATTCCCATCTCTGTGTGGCCATGGTGTGCTCTGTATAACCCCTGCTCCTGGTTAACATTCCCATCTCTCTGTGTGGCCAGGGTGTGCACTGTATAACTCCCGCAGCTCCTGGTCAACATTCCCATCTCTGTGTGGCAAGGGTGTGCTCTGTGTAACCCTGCAGCTCCTGGTCAACATTCCCATCTCTGTGTGGCAAGGGTGTGCTCTGTATAACCCTGCAGCTCCTGGTCAACATTCCCATCTCTGTGTGGCAAGGGTGTGCTCTGTATAACCCCGGCAGCTCCTTGTCAACACACAGAGCACACCTTTACCCCACACAGAGATGGGAATGTTGACCAGGAGCTGCAGGAGTTATACAGAGTGCACCCTGGCCACAGAGTGATGGGCATGTTGACAGGAATCTCCAGCAGTTGTACAGAGCGCACCCTGGCCACACACAGATGGACATGTGATGAGGAGCTGCTGGGGTTATACAGAGCACACCCTGGCCACACACAGATGGTAATGTTGACCAGGAGCTGCACGGGTTATACAGAGCACACTCTGGCCGCACAGAGATGGGAATGTTGACCAGGATTTGCAGGTGTTATACAGAGCACACCCTGGCCACACAGAGATGGGAATGTTGACCAGGAGCTGCAGGAGTTATACAGAGCACACCAGGGCCACGCTGAGATGGGAATGTTGATCAGGAGCTGCAGGGGTTACACAAAGCACACCCTGGCCACACAGAGATGGGAATGTTGACCAGGAGCTGCAGAGTTTATACAGTGCACACCCTGGCCACACAGAGATGGGAATGTTGACCTGGAGCTGGAGGGTTTTAAAAAGCACACTCTGGCCACACCGAGATGGGAATGTTGTCCAGGAGCTGCAGGGGATAAACAGTGCACACCCTGGCCACACAGAGATGGGAATGTTGTCCAGGAGCTGCTGGTGTTATACAGAGCACACCCTGGACACGCAGAGATGGGAATGTTGACCAGGAACTGCAGAGGTTATACAGAGCACACCCTGGCAGCACAGAGATGGGAATGTTGACCAGGAGCTGCAGTGGCTACACAGTGCACACTCTGGCAAAATAGAGATGGGAATGTTGACCAGCAGCTGTTGGGGTTATATGGAGCACACCCTTGCCACGCAGAGATGGGAATGTTGGCCAGGAGCTGCAGGGGCTACACATTGCACCCCCTGGCCACACAGAGATGGGAATGTTGTCCAGGAGATGCAGGGGTTAAACAGTGCACACCCTGGCCACACAGAGATGGGAATGTTGTCCAGGAGCTGCAGGGGTTAAACAGTGCACACCCTGCACACGCAGAGATGGTAATGTTGTCCAGGAGCTGCAGGGGTTATACAGAGCACACCCTGGGCGCACAGAGATGGGCATGTTGACGAGGAGCTGCAGTGGCTACACAGTGCACACTCTGGCAAAACAGAGATGGGAATGTTGACCAGCAGCTGTTAGGGTTATATAGAGCACACCCTTGCCACGCAGAGATGGGAATGTTGACCAGGAGCTGCAGGGGCTACACAGTGCACACTCTGGCAAAACAGAGATGGGAACGTTGACCAGGAGCTGCTGGTCTGAAACAGAGCACACCCTGGCCACACAGAGATGGGAATGTAGACCAGGAGCTCCTGGAGTTATACAGTGCACACCGTGGCCACTCAGAAATGGAAATGTTGACCAGGAGCTGCAGGGGTTTTCAGAGCACACCCTGGCCACAAAGAGATGGGAATGTTGACCAGGAGCTCCTGGGGCTACACAGTGCACACCCTGATCACGCAGAGATGGGAATGTTGATCAGGAGCTGCAGGGGTTATATAGAGCACGCCGTGGCCACGCAGAGATGGAAATGTTGACAAGGAGCTGCAGTAGTTATATAGAGCACACTCTGGCCACACAGAGATGGGAATGTTGACCAGGTGCTGCAGGGGTATACAGAGCACACCCTGGCCACACAGAGATTTTGACGTTGACCAGGAGCTGCAGGGGTTATACAGAGCACATCCTGGACACGCAGAGATGGAAATGTTCACCAGGAGCTGCAGTGTATATACAGAGCACACCCTGGACACGCAGAGATGGGAATGTTGACCAGGAGCTGCAGCGGTTATACAGAGCACACCCTGGCCACACAGAGATGTGAATGTTGACCAGGAGCTGCAGGAGTTATACAGTGCACAGACTGGACACACAGAGATGGGAATGTTGACCATGTGCTGCTGGGGATATACAGTTCACAGGCTGGCTACACAGAGATGGGAATTTTGACCAGGAGCAGCCGGGGTTATACAGAGCACACCCTGGCCACACAGAGATGGTAATGTTGACCAGGAGCAGCTGGGGTTATTCAGAGCACACCCTGGCCACACAGAGATGGGAACGTTGACCAGGAGCTGCAGGGGTCATACAGAGCACACCCTGGCCACTCAGAAATGGGCATGTTGACCAGGAGCTGCAGGGGTTATACAGTGCACACCCTGGCAACACAGAGATGGGCATGTTGATCAGGAGCTGCAGGGGCTATACAGTGCACACCCTGGACACGCAGAGATGGGAATGTTGACCAGGAGCTGCAGGGGTCATAAAGAGCACACCGTGGCCATTCAGAAAAGAGAATGTTGACCAGGAGCTGCAGAGGTTTTCAGAGCACACCCTGGTCACACTGTGAAGGGAATGTTGACCAGGAGTTGCTGGGGTAATACAAAGCACACCCTGGCCACACAGAGATTGGAATGTTGACCAGGGGCTGCAGGGATTATACAGAGCACACCCTGGCCACACAGAGATGGGAATGTTGAACAGGAGCTGCTGTGGTTATACAGAGCACACCCTGGACACGCAGAGATGGGAATGTTGACCAGGAGCTGCAGGGGTTACACAGAGCAGGAATGTTGACCAGGAGTTGCTGTGGTTATACAGAGCACACACTGGTCACGCAGAGATGGGAATGTTGACCAGGAGCTGCTGTGGTTATACAGAGCACGCCCTGGACACGCAGAGATGGGAATGTTGACCAGGATCTGCTGTGGTTATACAGAGCACACCCTGGCCACACAGAAATGGGAACGTTGAACTGGAGCTGCAGGGGTTATACAGTGCACACCCTGACCACACAGAGATGGCAATGTTGACCAGGAGCTGCTGTGGTTATACAAAGCACACGCTGGCCACACAGAGATGGGAATGTTGACCTGGAGCTGGAGGGGTTATACAGAGCACACCCTGGCCACACAGAGACGGGAATGTTGATCAGGAGCTGCAGGGGTTATACAGTGCACACCCTGGCCACACAGAGATGGGAATGTTGTCCATGAGCTGCAGGGGTTAAACAGAGCACACCCTGGCCACACAGGGATGGGAATGTTGACCAGGACCTGCAGTGGTTATACTGAGCACACCCTGGACACGCAGAGATGGGCATGTTGACCAGGAACTGCAGAGGTTATACAGTGCACTCTCTGGCAAAACAGAGATGGGAATGTTGACCAGCAGCTGTTGGCGTTATATAGAGCACACCCTTGCCACGCAGAGATGGGAATGTTGACCAGGAGCTGCAGGGGCTACACAGTGCACACTCTGGCAAAACAGAGATGGGAACGTTGACCAGGAGCTGCTGGTCTGAAACTGTGCTCACCCTGGCCACACAGAGATGGGAATGTAGACCAGGAACTCGTGGGGTAATACAGAGCACACCCTGGCCACACACAGAGATGGGAATATTGACCAGGCGCTGCTGGGGTTATACAGAGCACACCGTGGTAACTCAGAGATGGGAATGTTGACCAGGTGCTCCTGGGGCGCTCCAGTGGACACCCTGTACACGCAGAGATGGGAATGTTGACTAGGAGCTGCAGGGGTTATACAGAGCACACACTGGCCACACAGGAATGGGAATGTTGACCAGGAGCTGCAGGGGTTATACAGAGCACGCCGTGGCCACACAGAGATGGGAATGTTGACAAGGAGCTGCAGTGGTTATACAGAGCACACTCTGGCCACACAGATATGGGAATGTTGACCAGGAGCTGCAGGGGTATACAGAGCACACCCTGGCCACACAGAGATGGGAACGTTGACCAGGAGCTGCAGGGGTTATACAGAGCACACCCTGGACACGCAGAGATGGAAATGTTCACAAGGAGCTGCAGGGATTATACAGAGCACACCCTGGACACGCAGAGATGGGAATGTTGACCAGGAGCTGCAGCGGTTATACAGAGCACACCCTGGCCACACAGAGATGTGAATGTTGACCAGGAGCTGCAGGAGTTATACAGTGCACACCCTGGCCACACAGAGATGGGAATGTTGACCAGGAGTGCTGGGGATATACAGTTCACAGGCTGGCCACACAGAGATGGGAATGTTGACCAGGAGCAGCCGGGGTTATACAGAGCACACCCTGGCCACACAGAGATGGTAATGTTGACCAGGAGCTGGTGGGGTTATTCAGAGCACACCCTGGCCACACAGAGATGGGAATGTTGACCAGGAGCTGCAGGGGTCATACAGAGCACACCGTGGCCACTCAGAAATGGGAATGTTGACCAGGAGCTGCAGGGGATTTCAGAGCACATCCTGGCAACACTGTGAAGGGAATGTTGACCAAGAGCTCCTGGAGTTATACAGCGCACACCGCGGCCACGCAGAGATGGGAATGTTGAACAGGAGCTGCAGGGGTCATACAGAGTACACCCTGGACACACAGTGATGGAAATGTTGACCAGGAGATGCAGGGGTCATACAGAGCAGACCGTGGCCACTCAGAAATGGGAATGTTGACCAGGAGCTGCAGGGGTTTTCAGAGCACACCCTGGCCACACAGAGATGGGAATGTTGCCCAGGAGTTGCTGAGGTAATACAGAGCACACCCTGGCCACACAGAGATGGGAATGTTGACCAGGCGCTGCTGGGGTTATGCAGAGCACACCGTTTCCACTCAGAGATGGGAATATTGCCCAGAGCTCCTGGGGCTATACCTTGGACACGCAGAGATGGGATGTTGAACTGGAGCTGCAGGGGTTATACAGAGCACGCCGTGGCCACACAGAGATGGAAATGTTGACAAGGAGCTGCAGTGGTTATACAGAGCACAATCTGTCCACACATAGATGGGAATGTTGACCAGGAGCAGCAGGGGTATACAGAGCACACCCTGGCCACACAGAGATGGGAACGTTGACCAGGAGCTGCAGGGGTTATACAGAGCACACCCCGGACACGCAGAGATGGGAATGTTCACCAGGAGCTGCAGGGTTTATACAGAGCACACCCTGGACACGCAGAGATGGGAATGCTGACCAGGAGCTGCAGCGGTTATACAGAGCACACCCTGGCCACACAGAGATGTGAATGTTGACCAGGAGCTGCAGGAGTTATACAGTGCACACCCCGGACACGCAGAGATGGGAATGCTGACCAGGAGCTGCAGCGGTTATACAGTGCACACCCTGGCCACTCAGAGATGGGAATGTTGACCAGGAGCTGGTGGGGTTATTCAGAGCACACCCTGGCCACACAGAGATGGGAATGTTGACCAGGAGCTGGTGGGGTTATTCAGAGCACACCCTGGCCATACAGAGATGGGAACGTTGACCAGGAGCTGCAGGGGTCATACAGAGCACACCGTGGCCACTCATAAATGGGAATGTTGACCAAGAGCTGCAGGGGGAATACAGAGCACACGCTGGCTACACAGTGATGGGAATGTTGACCAGGAGATGCAGGGGTCATACAGTGCACACCCTGGCCACTCAGAAATGGGCATGTTGACCAGGAGCTGCAGGGGTTATACAGTGCACACCCTGGCCACACGGAGATGGGAATGTTGACCAGGAGCTGCAGGGGTTATACAGTGCACACCCTGGCCACACAGAGATGGGCATGTTGACCAGGAGCTGCAGGGGTTATACAGTGCACACCCTGGCCACACAGAGATGGGCATGTTGACCAGGAGCTGCAAGGGCTATACAGTGCACACCCTTGACACGAAGAGATGGGAATGTTGACCAGGAGTTGCAGGGGTTATTCAGAGCACACCCTGGCCACACAGAGATGGGAATGTTGACCAGGAGTTGCATGGGTTATACAGTGCACACCCTGGCCACACAGAGATGGGCATGTTGACCAGGAGCTGCAAGGGCTATACAGTGCACACCCTTGACACGAAGAGATGGGAATGTTGACCAGGAGTTGCAGGGGTTATACAGAGCACACCGTGGCCACTCAGAAAAGGGAATGTTGACCAGGAGCTGCAGGGGATTTCAGAGCACACCCTGGCCACACTGTGAAGGGAATGTTGACCAGGAGCTGCAGGGGTTATACAGAGCACACACTGGTCACACAGAGACGGGAATGTTGACCGTGAGCTGCAGGGGTTATAAAGTACACACAGTGGCCACAAAGAGATGGGAATGTTGACCAGGAGCAGCCGGGGTTATACAGAGCACACCCTGGCCACACAGAGATGGGAATGTTGAACAGGAGCTGCAGGGGATTTCAGAGCACATCCTGGCAACACTGTGAAGGGAATGTTGACCAGGAGCTCCTGGAGTTATACAGCGCACACCGCGGCCACGCAGAGATGGGAATGTTGAACAGGAGCTGCAGGGGTCATACAGAGTACACCCTGGACACACAGTGATGGAAATGTTGACCAGGAGATGCAGGGGTCATACAGAGCAGACCGTGGCCACTCAGAAATGGGAATGTTGACCAGGAGCTGCAGGGGTTTTCAGAGCACACCCTGGCCACACAGAGATGGGACTGTTGACCAGGAGTTGCAGTGGTTATACAAACCACACCCTGGCCTTAAATAGATGGGAATGTTGACCAGGAGCCGCATTTATACAGAGCAACCCTGGCCACACATAGATGGGAATGTTCACCAGGAACTGCAGGGGTTAGACAGAGCACAGTCTGGCCACACAGACATGGGAATGTTGACCAGGAGCAGGGGTTATATAGAGCACACACTGGCCACACAGAGGTGGGACTGTTGACCATGAGCTGCTGGGGTTTTCCAGCGCACACCCTGACCACACAGAGCTGGGAATGTTGACCAGGAGCTGCTGGGGTTATACAGAGCACACACTGACCACACAGAGATGGGAATGTTGACCAGGAGCTACATGACTTACACAGAGCACCCCCTGGCCACACAGAGATGGGAATGTTGACCAGGAGCTGCAGACGTTATACAGAACACACCCTGGCCACACAGAGATGGGAATTTTGACCAGGAGCTGCAGGGGTTATAGAGAGCACACCCTGGCAACACAGAGATGGGAATGTTGACCAGGAGCTGCTGGGGTTATACAGAGCACACCCTGGCCACACAGAGATGAACAAGTTGACCAGGAGCAGCAGGAGTTATAAAGAGCACACACTGTCCACACAGAGATGGGACTGTTGACCAGAAGTTGCAGGGGTTATACAGAGCACAACCCTGACAACACAGAGATGGGAATGTTGACCAGGAGCTGCAGGGGTTAT
This sequence comes from Scyliorhinus torazame, assembly GCF_047496885.1. NCBI lineage: Eukaryota > Metazoa > Chordata > Chondrichthyes > Carcharhiniformes > Scyliorhinidae > Scyliorhinus > Scyliorhinus torazame. The sequence continues at coordinate 58,600 of NW_027308501.1, read as the reverse complement.
ACAGAGCACAGACTGACCACACAGAGATGGGCATGTTGACCAGGAGCTGCAGGGGTTAGACAGAGCACACTCTGGCCACACAGTGATGGGAATGTTGACCAAGAGCTGCTGGGGTTATACAGAGCACAACCTGGCCACACAGAGATGGGCATGTTGACCAGGAGCTGCAGGGGTTAAACAGAGCACTCTCTGGCCATACAGAGATGGGACTATTGACCAGGAGTTGCAGGGGTTATACAGAGCACACCCTGACGACACAGACATGGGACTGTTGACCAGGAGTTACAGGGATTATACAGAGCACACCCTGGCCACACAGAGATGGGAATGTTGACCAGGACCTGCAGGGGTTATACAGATCACACCCTGGCGACACAGATATGGGACTGTTGACCAGGAGCTGCTGGGTTTATACAGAGCACACCCTGGGCACACAGAGATGGGAATGTTGACCAGGAGCTGCAGCGATTAGACAGAGCACAACCTGGCCACACAGTGGTGGGAATATTGACCAGGAGCTGCAGGGGTTATACAGAGCACACCCTGGCCACACAGAGATGGGAAACTTGATCAGGAGCTGCACGGGTGAGACAGAGCACACTCTGGCCACATAGAGATGGGTAAGTTAACCAGGAGCATGGTTTATATAGAGCACACCCTGGTCACACAGAGATGGGAATGTTAACCAGGAGCTGCTGGGGTTATACAGAGCACACCCTGGCCACACACAGATGGGAATGTGGACCACGAGCTGCAGGGGTTATACAGAGCACACACTGGCCGCATAGAGATGGGAATGTTGACCAGGAGCTGCAGGGGTTATACAGTGCACATCGTGGAAAAACAGTGATGGGAATGTTGACCAGGAGTTGCAGGGGTTATACAGAGCACACCCTGGCCACACAGAGATGGGAATGTTGAACAGGAGCTGCTGTGGTTATACAGAGCACACCCTGGACACGCAGAGATGGGAATGTTGACCAGGAGCTGCAGGGGTTACACAGAGCACACCGTGGACAATCAGAAATGGGAATGTTGACCAGGAGTTGCTGTGGTTATACAGAGCACACACTGGTCACGCAGAGATGGGAATGTTGACCAGGAGCTGCTGTGGTTATACAGAGCACGCCCTGGACACGCAGAGATGGGAATGTTGACCAGGATCTGCTGTGGTTATACAGAGCACACCCTGGCCACACATAAATGGGAACGTTGAACTGGAGCTGCAGGGGTTATACAGTGCACACCCTGACCACACAGAGATGGCAATGTTGACCAGGAGCTGCTGTGGTTATACAAAGCACACGCTGGCCACACAGAGATGGGAATGTTGACCTGGAGCTGGAGGGGTTATACAGAGCACACCCTGGCCACACAGAGACGGGAATGTTGATCAGGAGCTGCAGGGGTTATACAGCGCACACCCTGGCCACACAGAGATGGGAATGTTGTCCATGAGCTGCAGGGTTTAAACAGAGCACACCCTGGCCACACAGGGATGGGAATGTTGACCAGGACCTGCAGTGGTTATGCTGAGCACACCCTGGACACGCAGAGATGGGCATGTTGACCAGGAACTGCAGAGGTTATACAGTGCACTCTCTGGCAAAACAGAGATGGGAATGTTGACCAGCAGCTGTTGGCGTTATATAGAGCACACCCTTGCCACGCAGAGATGGGAATGTTGACCAGGAGCTGCAGGGGCTACACAGTGCACACTCTGGCAAAACAGAGATGGGAACGTTGACCAGGAGCTGCTGGTCTGAAACAGAGCTCACCCTGGCCACACAGAGATGGGAATGTAGACCAGGAACTCGTGGGGTAATACAGAGCACACCCTGGCCACACACAGAGATGGGAATATTGACCAGGCGCTGCTGGGGTTATACAGAGCACACCGTGGTAACTCAGAGATGGGAATGTTGAACAGGTGCTCCTGGGGCGCTCCAGTGGACACCCTGTACACGCAGAGATGGGAATGTTGACTAGGAGCTGCAGGGGTTATACAGAGCACACACTGGCCACACAGGAATGGGAATGTTGACCAGGAGCTGCAGAGGTTATACAGAGCACGCCGTGGCCACACAGAGATGGGAATGTTGACAAGGAGCTGCAGTGGTTATACAGAGCACACTCTCGCCACACAGATATGGGAATGTTGACCAGGAGCTGCAGGGGTATACAGAGCACACCCTGGCCACACAGAGATGGGAACGTTGGCCAGGAGCTGCAGGGGTTATACAGAGCACACCCTGGACACGCAGAGATGGAAATGTTCACAAGGAGCTGCAGGGATTATACAGAGCACACCCTGGACACGCAGAGATGGGAATGTTGACCTGGAGCTGCAGCGGTTATACAGAGCACACCCTGGCCACACAGAGATGTGAATGTTGACCAGGAGCTGCAGGAGTTATACAGTGCACACCCTGGCCACACAGAGATGGGAATGTTGACCAGGAGTGCTGGGGATATACAGTTCACAGGCTGGCCACACAGAGATGGGAATGTTGACCAGGAGCAGCCGGGGTTATACAGAGCACACCCTGGCCACACAGAGATGGTAATGTTGACCAGGAGCTGGTGGGGTTATTCAGAGCACACCCTGGCCACACAGAGATGGGAACGTTGACCAGGAGCTGCAGGGGTCATACAGAGCACACCGTGGCCACTCAGAAATGGGAATGTTGACCAGGAGCTGCAGGGGATTTCAGAGCACATCCTGGCAACACTGTGAAGGGAATGTTGACCAGGAGCTCCTGGAGTTATACAGCGCACACCGCGGCCACGCAGAGATGGGAATGTTGAACAGGAGTTGCAGGGGTCATACAGAGTACACCCTGGACACACAGTGATGGAAATGTTGACCAGGAGATGCAGGGGTCATACAGAGCAGACCGTGGCCACTCAGAAATGGGAATGTTGACCAGGAGCTGCAGGGGTTTTCAGAGCACACCCTGGCCACACAGAGATGGGAATGTTGCCCAGGAGTTGCTGAGATAATACAGAGCACACCCTGGCCACACAGAGATGGGAATGTTGACCAGGCGCTGCTGGGGTTATGCAGAGCACACCGTTTCCACTCAGAGATGGGAATATTGACCAGAGCTCCTGGGGCTATACCTTGGACACGCAGAGATGGGATGTTGAACTGGAGCTGCAGGGGTTATACAGAGCACGCCGTGGCCACACAGAGATGGAAATGTTGACAAGGAGCTGCAGTGGTTATACAGAGCACACTCTGTCCACACAGAGATGGGAATGTTGACCAGGAGCAGCAGGGGTATACAGAGCACACCCTGGCCACACAGAGATGGGAACGTTGACCAGGAGCTGCAGGGGTTATACAGAGCACACCCCGGACACGCAGAGATGGGAATGTTCACCAGGAGCTGCAGGGTTTATACAGAGCACACCCTGGACACGCAGAGATGGGAATGCTGACCAGGAGCTGCAGCGGTTATACAGAGCACACCCTGGCCACACAGAGATGTGAATGTTGACCAGGAGCTGCAGGAGTTATACAGTGCACACCCCGGACACGCAGAGATGGGAATGCTGACCAGGAGCTGCAGCGGTTATACAGTGCACACCCTGGCCACTCAGAGATGGGAATGTTGACCAGGAGCTGGTGGGGTTATTCAGAGCACACCCTGGCCACACAGAGATGGGAATGTTGACCAGGAGCTGGTGGGGTTATTCAGAGCACACCCTGGCCACACAGAGATGGGAACGTTGACCAGGAGCTGCAGGGGTCATACAGAGCACATCGTGGCCACTCATAAATGGGAATGTTGACCAAGAGCTGCAGGGGGAATACAGAGCACACGCTGGCTACACAGTGATGGGAATGTTGACCAGGAGATGCAGGGGTCATACAGTGCACACCCTGGCCACTCAGAAATGGGCATGTTGACCAGGAGCTGCAGGGGTTATACAGTGCACACCCTGGCCACACAGAGATGGGAATGTTGAACAGGAGCTGCAGGGGTTATACAGTGCACACCCTGGCCACACAGAGATGGGCATGTTGACCAGGAGCTGCAGGGGTTATACAGTGCACACCCTGGCCACACAGAGATGGGCATGTTGACCAGGAGCTGCAAGGGCTATACAGTGCACACCCTTGACACGAAGAGATGGGAATGTTGACCAGGAGTTGCAGGGGTTATACAGAGCACACCCTGGCCACACAGAGATGGGAATGTTGACCAGGAGCTGCATGGGTTATACAGTGCACACCCTGGCCACACAGAGATGGGCATGTTGACCAGGAGCTGCAAGGGCTATACAGTGCACACCCTTGACACGAAGAGATGGGAATGTTGACCAGGAGTTGCAGGGGTTATACAGAGCACAGCGTGGCCACTCAGAAAAGGGAATGTTGACCAGGAGCTGCTGGGGATTTCAGAGCACACCCTGGCCACACTGTGAAGGGAATGTTGACCAGGAGCTGCAGGGGTTATACAGAGCACACACTGGTCACACAGAGACGGGAATGTTGACCGTGAGCTGCAGGGGTTATAAAGTACACACAGTGGCCACAAAGAGATGGGAATGTTGACCAGGAGCAGCCGGGGTTATACAGAGCACACCCTGGCCACACAGAGATGGGAATGTTGAACAGGAGCTGCAGGGGATTTCAGAGCACATCCTGGCAACACTGTGAAGGGAATGTTGACCAGGAGCTCCTGGAGTTATACAGCGCACACCGCGGCCACGCAGAGATGGGAATGTTGAACAGGAGCTGCAGGGGTCATACAGAGTACACCCTGGACACACAGTGATGGAAATGTTGACCAGGAGATGCAGGGGTCATACAGAGCAGACCGTGGCCACTCAGAAATGGGAATGTTGACCAGGAGCTGCAGGGGTTTTCAGAGCACACCCTGGCCACACAGAGATGGGACTGTTGACCAGGAGTTGCAGGGGTTATACAAACCACACCCTGGCCTTAAAGAGATGGGAATGTTGACCAGGAGCCGCATTTATACAGAGCAACCCTGGCCACACATAGATGGGAATGTTGACCAGGAGCTCCTGGAGTTATACAGCGCACACCGCGGCCAGGCAGAGATGGGAATGTTGAACAGGAGCTGCAGGGGTCATACAGAGTACACCCTGGACACACAGTGATGGAAATGTTGACCAGGAGATGCAGGGGTCATACAGAGCAGACCGTGGCCACTCAGAAATGGGAATGTTGACCAGGAGCTGCAGGGGTTTTCAGAGCACACCCTGGCCACACAGAGATGGGACTGTTGACCAGGAGTTGCAGGGGTTATACAAACCACACCCTGGCCTTAAAGAGATGGGAATGTTGACCAGGAGCCGCATTTATACAGAGCAACCCTGGCCACACATAGATGGGAATGTTCACCAGGAGCTGCAGGGGTTAGACAGAGTACAGTCTGGCCACACAGACATGGGAATTTTGACCAGGAGCAGGGGTTATATAGAGCACACACTGGCCACACAGAGGTGGGACTGTTGACCAGGAGCTGCTGGGGTTTTCCAGCGCACACCCTGACCACACAGAGCTGGGAATGTTGACCAGGAGCTGCTGGGGTTATACAGAGCACACACTGACCACACAGAGATGGGAATGTTGACCAGGAGCTACATGACTTACACAGAGCACCCCCTGGCCACACAGAGATGGGAATGTTGACCAGGAGCTGCAGACGTTATACAGAACACACCCTGGCCACACAGAGATGGGAATTTTGACCAGGAGCTGCAGGGGTTATAGAGAGCACACCCTGGCAACACAGAGATGGGAATGTTGACCAGGAGCTGCAGGGGTTATACAGTGCACATCGTGGAAAAACAGTGATGGGAATGTTGACCAGGAGTTGCAGGGGTTATACAGAGCACACCCTGACCACACAGAGATGGGAATGTTGACCAGGAGCTGCAGGGGTTATACAGAGCACACACTGGCCACACAGAGATGGGCATGTTGACCAGGGGCTGCAGGGGTTAGACAGAGCACTGTCTGGCCACACAGTGAAGGGAATGTTGACCAGTAGCTGCTGGGGTTGTACAGAGCACACCCTGGCCACACAGAGATGGGAATGTTGACCAGCAGCTGCAGGGGTTATACAGAGCACACCCTGGCCACACAGAGATGGGCATGTTGACCAGGAGCTGCAGGGGTTAGACAGAGCACACACTGGCCACACAGATATGGGAATGTTGCCCAGGAGCTGCAGGGGTGTACTGAGCACACACTGGCCACACAGAGATGGGACTGTTGACCAGGAGCTGCAGACGTTATACAGAACACACCCTGGCCACACAGAGATGGGAATTTTGACCAGGAGCTGCAGGGGTTATAGAGAGCACACCCTGGCCACACAGAGATGGGAATGTTGACCAGGAGCTGCAGGGGTTATACAGTGCACATCGTGGAAAAACAGTGTTTGGAATGTTGACCAGGAGTTGCAGGGGTTATACAGAGCACACCCTGACCACACAGAGATGGGAATGTTGACCAGGGGCTGCAGGGGTTAGACAGAGCACTGTCTGGCCACACAGTGATGGGAATGTTGACCAGTAGCTGCTGGGGTTGTACAGAGCACACCCTGGCCACACAGAGATGGGCATGTTGACCAGGAGCTGCAGGGGTTAAACAGAGCACAGTCTTGCCATACAGAGATGGGACTGTTGACCAGGAGCTGCAGGGGTTATACAGAGCACACCCTGGCCACACAGAGATGGGAAACTTGATCAGGAGCTGCACGGGTGAGACAGAGCACACTCTGGCCACATAGAGATGGGTATGTTAACCAGGAGCATGGTTTATATAGAGCACACCCTGGTCACACAGAGATGGGAATGTTAACCAGGAGCTGCTGGGGTTATACAGAGCACACCCTGGCCACACACAGATGGGAATGTGGACCACGAGCTGCAGGGGTTATACAGAGCACACACTGGCCGCATAGAGATGGGAATGTTGACCAGGAGTTGCAGGGGTTATACGGAGCACATCCTTACCACACAGTGATGGGAATGTTGACCAGGAGCTGCAGGGGTTATACAGAGCACACACTGGCCACACAGAGATGGGCATGTTGACCAGAAGCTGCAGGGGTTAGACAGAGCACACACTGGCCACACAGAGATGGGAATGTTGCCCAGGAGCTGCAGGGGTGTACTGAGCACACACTGGCCACACAGAGATGGGACTGTTGACCAGGAGTTGCAGAGGTTATATAGAGCACACCTTGGCCACAAAGAGATGGGAATGTTGACCAGGAGCAAAGTTTATACACAGCAACCCTGGCCATACATAGATGGGAATGTTGAGCAGGAGCTGCTGGGATTATACAGAGCATACTTTGGCCACACAGACATGGGAATGTTGACCAGTAGCAGGGGTTATATAGAGCACACACTGGCCACACAGAGGTGGGACTGTTGACCAGGAGCTGCTGGGGTTTTCCAGTGCACACCCTGACCACACAGAGCTGGGAATGTTGACCAGAAGCTGCTGGGGTGAAACAGAGCACACTTTGACGACACAGAGATTTGAATGTTGACCAGAAGCTGCAGACGTTATACAGAGCTCACACTGTTCACACAGAGATGGGAATGCTGACCAGGAGCTGCAGGGGTTATAGAGAGCACACCCTGACCACACAGAGATGGGAATGTTGACCAGGAGCTGCAGGGGTTATACAGAGCACACACTGGCCACACAGAGATGGACATGTTGACCAGGGGCTGCAGGGGTTAGACAGAGCACTGTCTGGCCGCACAGTGATGGGAATGTTGACCAGTAGCTGCTGGGGTTGTACAGAGCACACCCTGGCCACACAGAGATGGGCATGTTGACCAGGAGCTGCAGGGGTTAAACAGAGCACACTCTTGCCATACAGAGATGGGACTGTTGACCAGGAGTTGCAGGCGTTATACAGAGCACACTTTGACCACACAGTGATGGGAATGTTGACCAGGAGCTGCAGGGGTTATAAAGAGCACACACTGGCCACACAGAGATGGGCATGTTGACCAGGAGCTGCAGGGGTTAGACAGAGCACACACTGGCCACAAACAAGATGGGAATGTTGCCCAGGAGCTGCAGGGGTGTACTGAGCACACACTGGCCAAACAGAGATGGGACTGTTGACCAGGAGTTGCAGAGGTTATACAGAGCACACGTTGGCCACAAAGAGATGGGCATGTTGACCAGGAGCAGAGTTTATACAGAGCAACCCTGGCCACACATAGATGGGAATGTTGACCAGGAGCTGCAGGGGGTATACAGAGCACACACTGGCCACACAGAGATGGGAATGTTGACCAGGAGCTGCAGGGGGTATACAGAGATCACACTGGCCACACAGAGATGGGACTGTTGACCAGGAGTTGCAGGGGTTAGACAGAGCACTGTCTGGCCACACAGTGATGGGAATGTTGACCAGTAGCTGCTGGGGTTGTACAGAGCACAGTCTTGCCATACAGAGATGGGACTGTTGACCAGGAGTTGCAGGGGTTATACAGAGCACATCCTTACCACACAGTGATGGGAATGTTGACCAGGAGCTGCAGGGGTTATACAGAGCACACACTGGCCACACAGACATGGGAATGTTGACCAGGAGCAGGGGTTATATAGAGCACACACTGGCCACACAGAGGTGGGACTGTTGACCAGGAGCTGCTGGGGTTTTCCAGCGCACACCCTGACCGCACAGAGCTGGGAATGTTGACCAGGAGCTGCTGGGGTTATACAGAGCACCCCCTGGCCACACAGAGATGGGAATGTTGACCAGGAGCTGCAGACGTTATACAGAACACACCCTGGCCACACAGAGATGGGAATTTTGACCAGGAGCTGCAGGGGTTATAGAGAGCACACCCTGGCCACACAGAGATGGGAATGTTGACCAGGAGCTGCAGGGGTTATACAGTGCACATCGTGGAAAAACTGTGATGGGAATGTTGACCAGGAGTTGCAGGGGTTATACAGAGCACACCCTGACCACACAGAGATGGGAATGTTGACCAGGAGCTGCAGGGGTTATACAGAGCACACACTGGCCACACAGAGATGGGCATGTTGACCAGGGGCTGCAGGGGTTAGACAGAGCACTGTCTGGCCACACAGTGATGGGAATGTTGACCAGTAGCTGCTGGGGTTGTACAGAGCACACCCTGGCCACACAGAGATGGGCATGTTGACCAGGAGCTGCAGGGGTTAAACAGAGCACAGTCTTGCCATACAGAGATGGGACTGTTGACCAGGAGTTGCAGGGGTTATACAGAGCACACACTGGCCACACAGAGATGGGCATGTTGACCAGGAGCTGCAGGGGTTAGACAGAGCACACACTGGCCACACAGAGATGGGAATGTTGCCCAGGAGCTGCAGGGGTGTACTGAGCAGACACTGGCCACAAAGAGATGGGAATGTTGACCAGGAGCAGAGTTTATACACAGCAACCCTGGCCATACATAGATGGGAATGTTGAGCAGGAGCTGCTGTGGTTATACAGAGCACACTTTGGCCACACAGACATGGGAATGTTGACCAGTAGCAGGGGTTATATAGAGCACACACTGGCCACACAGAGGTGGGACTGTTGACCAGGAGCTGCTGGGGTTTTCCAGTGCACACCCTGACCACACAGAGCTGGGAATGTTGACCAGGAGCTGCTGGGGTGAAACAGAGCACACTTTGACGACACAGAGATTTGAATGTTGACCAGAAGCTGCAGACGTTATACAGAGCTCACACTGTTCACACAGAGATGGGAATGCTGACCAGGAGCTGCAGGGGTTATAGAGAGCACACCCTGGCCACACAGAGATGGGAATGTTGACCAGGAGCTGCAGGGGTTATACAGTGCACATCGTGGAAAAACAGTGATGGGAATGTTGACCAGGAGTTGCAGGGGTTATACAGAGCACATCCTGACCACACAGAGATGGGAATGTTGACCAGGAGCTGCAGGGGTTATACAGAGCACACACTGGCCACACAGAGATGGGCATGTTGACCAGGGGCTGCAGGGGTTAGACAGAGCACTGTCTGGCCACACAGTGATGAGAATGTTGACCAGTAGCTGCTGGGGTTGTACAGAGCACACCCTGGCCACACAGAGATGGGCATGTTGACCAGGAGCTGCAGGGGTTAGACAGAGCACACTCTTGCCATACAGAGATGGGACTGTTGACCAGGAGTTGCAGGCGTTATACAGAGTACACTTTGACCACACAGTGATGGGAATGTTGACCAGCAGCTGTAGGGGTTATACAGAGCACACACTGGCCACACAGAGATGGGCATGTTGACCAGGAGCTGCAGGGGTTAGACAGAGCACACACTGGCCACAAAAGAGATGGGAATGTTGCCCAGGAGCTGCAGGGGTGTACTGAGCACACACTGGCCACACAGAGATGGGACTGTTGACCAGGAGTTGCAGAGGTTATACAGAGCACACCTTGGCCACAAAGAGATGGGAATGTTGACCAGGAGCAGAGTTTATACAGAGCAACCCTGGCCACACATAGATGGGAATGTTGAGCAGGAGCTGCTGGGGTTATACAGAGCACACTTTGGCCACACAGACATGGGAATGTTGACCAGTAGCAGGGGTTATATAGAGCACACACTGGCCACACAGAGGTGGGACTGTTGACCAGGAGCTGCTGGGGTTTTCCAGTGCACACCCTGACCACACAGAGCTGGGAATGTTGACCAGGAGCCGCTGGTGTGAAACAGAGCACACTTTGACGACACAGAGATTTGAATGTTGACCAGAAGCTGCAGACGTTATACAGAGCTCACACTGTTCACACAGACATGGGAATGTTGACCAGGAGCTGCAGGGGTTATACAGAGCACAGACTGACCACACAGAGATGGGCATGTTGACCAGGGGCTGCAGGGGTTAGACAGAGCACACTCTGGCCACACAGTGATGGGAATGTTGACCAGGAGCTGCTGGGGTTATACAGAGCACAACCTGACCACACAGAGATGGGCATGTTGACCAGGAGCTGCAGGGGTTAAACAGAGCACTCTCTGGCCATACAGAGATGGGACTATTGACCAGGAGTTGCAGGGGTTATACAGGACACACCCTGACGACACAGACATGGGACTGTTGACCAGGAGTTACAGGGATTATACAGAGCACACCCTGGCCACACAGAGATGGGAATGTTGACCAGGACCTGCAGGGATTATACAGAGCACACCCTGGCGACACAGATATGGGACTGTTGACCAGGAGCTGCTGGGTTTATACAGAGCACACCCTGGCCACACAGAGATGGGAATGTTGACCAGGAGCTGCAGAGATTATACAGAGCACAACCTGGCCACAAAGTGGTGGGAATATTGACCAGGAGCTGCAGGGGTTATACAGAGCACACCCTGGCCACACAGAGATGGGAAACTTGATCAGGAGCTGCACGGGTGAGACAGAGCACACTCTAACCACATAGAGATGGGTATGTTAACCAGGAGCATGGTTTATATAGAGCACATCCTGGCCACGCAGTGATGGGAATGTTGATCAGGAGCCACTGGGGTTATACAGAGCACTCCCTGGCCACACACAGATGGGAATGTCGAACAGGAGCTGCAGGGGTTATACAGAGCACACCCTGGTCACACAGAGATGGGAATGTTAACCAGTAGCTGCTGGGGTTATACAGAGCACACCCTGGCCACACACAGATGGGAATGGGGACCACGAGCTGCAGGGGTTATACAGAGAACACGCTGGCAGCACAGAGATGGGAATGTTGACCAGGAGCTGCAGGGGTTATACAGTGCACATCGTGGAAAAACAGTGATGGGAATGTTGACCAGGAGTTGCAGGGGTTATACAGAGCACACCCTGACCACACAGAGATGGGAATGTTGACCAGGAGCTGCAGGGGTTATACAGAGCACACACTGGCCACACAGAGATGGGCATGCTGACCAGGGGCTGCAGGGGTTAGACAGAGCACTGTCTGGCCACACAGTGATGGGAATGTTGACCAGTAGCTGCTGGGGTTGTACAGAGCACACCCTGGCCACACAGAGATGGGCATGTTGACCAGGAGCTGCAGGGGTTAAACAGAGCACACCCTGGCCACACAGAGATGGGAATGTTGACCAGGAGCTGCAGGGGTTATACAGTGCACATCGTGGAAAAACAGTGATGGGAATGTTGACCAGGAGTTGCAGGGGTTATACAGAGCACACCCTGACCACACAGAGATGGGCATGTTGACCAGGAGCTGCAGGGGTTAGACAGAGCACACACTGGCCACACAGAGATTGGAATATTGCCCAGGAGCTGCTGGGGTGTACTGAGCACACACTGGCCACACAGAGATGGGACTGTTGACCAGGAGTTGCAGAGGTTATACAGAGCACACCTTGGCCACAAAGAGATGGGAATGTTGACCAGGAGCAGAGTCTATACACAGCAACCCTGGCCATACATAGATGGGAATATTGAGCAGGACCTGCTGGGGTTATACAGAGCACACTTTGGCCACACAGACATGGGAATGTTGACCAGTAGCAGGGGTTATATAGAGCACACACTGGCCACACAGAGGTGGGACTGTTGACCAGGAGCTGCTGGGGTTTTCCAGTGCACACCCTGACCACACAGAGCTGGGAATGTTGACCAGGAGCTGCTGGGTTGAAACAGAGCACACTTTGACGACACAGAGATTTGAATGTTGACCAGAAGCTGCAGACGTTATACAGAGCTCACACTGTTCACACAGAGATGGGAATGCTGACCAGGAGCTGCAGGGGTTATAGAGAGCACACCCTGGCCACACAGAGGTGGGAATGTTGACCAGGAGATGCAGGGGTTCTACAGTGCACATCGTGGAAAAACAGTGATGGGAATGTTGACCAGGAGTTGCAGGGGTTATACAGAGCACACCCTGACCACACAGAGATGGGAATGTTGACCAGGAGCTGCAGGGGTTATACGGAGCACACACTGGCCACACAGAGATGGGCATGTTGACCAGGGGCTGCAGGGGTTAGACAGAGCACTGTCTGGCCACACAGTGATGGGAATGTTGACCAGTAGCTGCTGGGGTTATACAGAGCACACCCTGGCCACACAGAGATGGGCATGTTGACCAGGAGCTGCAGGGGTTAGACAGAGCACACACTGGCCACAAAAGAGATGGGAATGTTGCCCAGGAGCTGCAGGGGTGTACTGAACACACACTGGCCACACAGAGATGGGACTGTTGACCAGGAGTTGCAGAGGTTATACAGAGCACACCTTGGCCACAAAGAGATGGGAATGTTGACCAGGAGCAGAGTTTATACAGAGCAACCCTGGCCACACATAGATGGGAATGTTGAGCAGGAGCTGCTGGGGTTATACAGAGCACACTTTGGCCACACAGACATGGGAATGTTGACCAGTAGCAGGGGTTATATAGAGCACACACTGGCCACACAGAGGTGGGACTGTTGACCAGGAGCTGCTGGGGTTTTCCAATGCACACCCTGACCACACAGAGCTGTGAATGTTGACCAGGAGCTGCTGGGGTGAAACAGAGCACACTTTGACGACACAGAGATTTGAATGTTGACCAGAAGCTGCAGACGTTATACAGAGCTCACAGTGTTCACACAGAGATGGGAATGTTGACCAGGAGCTGCAGGGGTTATAGAGAGCACACCCTGGCCACACAGAGATGGGAATGTTGACCAGGAGCTGCAGGGGTTCTACAGTGCACATCGTGGCCAAACAATGATGGGAATGTTGACCTGGAGCTGCAGGGGTTAGACAGAGCACACTCTGGCCACACAGTGATGGGAATGATGACCAGGAGCTGCTGGGGTTATACAGAGCACACCCTGGCCACAAAGAGATGGACAAGTTGACCAGGAGCAGCAGGAGTTATAAAGAGCACACACTGTCCACACAGAGATGGGACTGTTGACCAGAAGTTGCAGGGGTTATACAGAGCACAACCTGGCCACACAGAGATGGGCATGTTGACCAGGAGCTGCAGGGGTTAAACAGAGCACTCTCTGGCCATACAGAGATGGGACTATTGACCAGGAGTTGCAGGGGTTATACAGAGCACACCATGACGACACAGACATGGGACTGTTGACCAGGAGTTACAGGGATTATACAGAGCACACCCTGGCCACACAGAGATGCGAATGTTGACCAGGACCTGCAGGGGTTATACAGAGCACACCCTGGCGACACAGATATGGGACTGTTGACCAGGAGCTGCTGGGTTTATACAGAGCACACCCTGGCCACACAGAGGTGGGAATGTTGACCAGGAGCTGCAGCGATTATACAGAGCACAACCTGGCCACACAGTGGTGGGAATATTGACCAGGAGCTGCAGGGGTTATACAGAGCACACCCTGGTCACACAGAGATGGGAATGTTAACCAGGAGCTGCTGGGGTTATACAGAGCACACCGTGGCCACACACAGATGGGAATGTGGACCACGAGCTGCAGGGGTTATACAGAGCACACACTGGCCGCACAGAAATAGTAATGTTGACCAGGAGCAGGGTTTATACAGAGCACACCCTGGACACACAGAGATTGGAATATTGACCAGGAGCTGCTGGGGTTATACAGAGCACACACTGCCCACACAGAGATGGGACTGTTGACCAGGAGTTGCAGGGGTTATACAGAGCACACCCTCGCCACAAAGAGATGGTAATGTTGACCAGGAGCAGTGTTTATACAGAGCAACCCTGGCGACACATAGATGGAAATGTTGACCAGGAGCTGCAGGGGGTATACAGAGCACACACTGGCCACACAGAGATGAGAATGTTGACCAGGAGCTGCAGGGGGTATACAGAGATCACACTGGCCACACAGAGATGGGACTGTTGACCAGGAGTTGCAGGGGTTATACAGAGATCACAGCTGGCCACAAAGAGATTGGAATATTGACAGGAGCAGTGTTTATACAGAGCAACCCTAGCCACACATAGATGGGAATGTTGACCAGGAGCTGCAGGGGTCATACAGAGCACACTCTGGCCACACAGACATGGGAATGTTGACCAGGAGCAGGGGTTATATAGAGCACACGCTGGCCACACAGAGATGGGACTGTTGACCAGGAGCTGCTGGGGTTCTCCAGTGCACACCCTGACCACACATAACTGGGAATGTTGACCAGGAGCTGCTGGGGTTATACAGAGCACACCCTGGCCACACAGAGATGGGAATGTTGACCAGGAGTTGCATGGGGTTATACAGAGCACACCCTGGCCACACAGAGAATCAAATGTTGACCAGGAGCTGCAGGGGTTATACAGTGCACATCCTGGCCACACAGAGATGGGAATGTTGTCCAGGAGCTGCAGGGGTTTGACAGAGCACACTCTGGCCACACAGTGATGGGAATGATGACCAGGTGCTGCTGGGGTTATGCAGAGCACAGCCTAGCCACACAGAGATGGGCATGTTGACCAGGAGCTGCAGGGGTTAAACAGATCACACCCTGGCCACACAGAGATGGGCATGTTGACCAGGAGCTGCATGATTTATACAGAGCACACACTGGCCACACAGAGATGGGATTGTTGACCAGGAGTTGCAGGGGTTATACAGAGCACACCCTGACCACGCAGAGATGGGAATGTTGACCAGGAGCTGCAGGGGTTATACAGAGCACACACTGGCCACACAGAGATGGGCATGTTGACCAGGAGCTCCAGGGGTTAGACAGAGCACACTCTGGACACACAGTGATGGGAATGTTGACCAGGAGCTGCTGGGGTTATACAGAGCACACACTGGCCACACAGAGATGGGCATGTTGAAAAGGAGCTGCAGGGGTTAGACAGAGCACACTCTGGACACACAGTGATGGGAATGTTGACCAGGAGCTGCTGGGGTTATACTGAGCACACACTGGCCACACAGAGATGGGACTGTTGACCAGGAGTTGCAGGGGTTATACAAAGCAAACCCATGCCAAAAAGAGATGAGAATGTTGACCAGGAGCAGTGTTTATACAGAGCAACCCTGGCCACACATAGATGGGAATGTTGACTAGGAGCTGCAGGTGGTCTACAGAGCACACCCTGGACACACAGAGAAGGGAATGTTGACCAGGAGCTGCCGGGGTTATACAGAGCACACACTGCCCACACAGAGATGGGACTGTTGACCAGGAGTTGCAGGGATTATACAGAGCACACCCTCGCCACAAAGAGATGGGAATGTTGACCAGGAGCAGTGTTTATACAGAGCAACCCTGGCGACACATAGATGGAAATGTTGACCAGGAGCTGCAGGGGGTATACAGAGCACACACTGGCCACACAGAGATGGGAATGTTGACCAGGAGCTGCAGGGGGTATACAGAGATCACACTGGCCACACAGAGATGGGACTGTTGACCAGGAGCTGCAGGGATTATACAGAGCACACCCTGGCCACAAAGAGATTGGAATGTTGACAGGAGCAGTGTTTATACAGAGCAACCCTAGCCACACATAGATGGGAATGTTCACCAGGAGCTGCAGGGGTCATACAGAGCACACTCTGGCCACACAGACATGGGAATGTTGACCAGGAGCAGGGGTTATATAGAGCACACGCTGGCCACACAGAGATGGGACTGTTGACCAGGAGCTGCTGGGGTTCTCCAGTGAACACCCTGACCACACATAACTGGGAATGTTGACCAGGAGCTGCTGGGGTTATACAGAGCACACCCTGGCCACACAGAGATGGGAATGTTGACCAGGAGCTGCAGGGGTTATACAGAGCACACCCGGCCACACAGAGAATCAAATGTTGACCAGGAGCTGCAGGGGTTATACAGTGCACATCCTGGCCACACAGAGATGGGAATGTTGTCCAGGAGCTGCAGGGGTTTGACAGAGCACACTCTGGCCACACAGTGATGGGAATGATGACCAGGTGCTGCTGGGGTTATGCAGAGCACACCCTAGCCACACAGAGATGGGCATGTTGACCAGGAGCTGCAGGGGTTAAACAGATCACACCCTGGCCACACAGAGATGGACATGTTGACCAGGAGCAGCAGGTGGTGTACCGAGCACACACTGGCCACACAGAGATTGGACTGTTGACCAGGAGTTGCAGGGGTTATACAAAGCAAACCCATGCCAAAAAGAGATGAGAATGTTGACCAGGAGCAGTGTTTATACAGAGCAACCCTGGCCACACATAGATGGGAATGTTGACCAGGAGCTGCAGGGGTTATACAGAGCACACCCTGACCAAGCAGAGATGGGAATGTTGACCAGGAGCTGCAGGGGTTATACAGAGCACACACTGGCCACACAGAGATGGGCATGTTGACCAGGAGCTGCAGGGGTTAGACAGAGCACACTCTGGCCACACAGTGATGGGATTGTTGACCAGGAGCTGCTGGGGTTATACAGAGCACACACAGGCCACACAGAGATGGGCATGTTGAAAAGGAGCTGCAGGGGTTAGACAGAGCACACACTGGCCACACAGAGATGGGAATGTTGACCAGGAGCTGCAGGTGGTGTACAGAGCACACACTGGCCACTCAGAGATTGGACTGTTGACCAGGAGTTGCAGGGGTTATACAAAGCAAACCCATGCCAAAAAGAGATGAGAATGTTGACCAGGAGCAGTGTTTATACAGAGCAACCCTGGCCACACATAGATGGGAATGTTGACCAGGAGCTGCAGGGGTTATACAGAGCACAGTCTGGCCACACAGACATGGGAATGTTGACCAGGAGCAGGGGTTATATAGAGCACACACTGGCCACACAGAGGTGGGACTGTTGACCAGGAGCTGCTGGGGTTTTCCAGCGCACACCCTGACCACACAGAGCTGGGAATGTTGACCTGGAGCTGCTGGGGTTATACAGAGCACCCCCTGGCCACACAGAGATGGGAATGTTGACCAGGAGCTGCAGACGTTATACAGAGCACACACTGGCCACACAGAGATGGGAATGTTGACCAGGAGCTGCAGGGGTTATAGAGAGCACACCCTGGCCACACAGAGATGGGAATGTTGACCAGGAGCTGCATGGTTTATACAGTGCACAAAGTGGCCAAACGGTGATGGGAATGTTGACCAGGAGCTGCAGGGGTTAGACAGAGCACACCCTGGCCACACAGAGATGGGCATGTTGACCAGGAGATGCAGGAGTTATACAGAGAACACTCTGGCCACACAGAGAATCAAATGTTGACCAGGAGCTGCAGGGGTTATACAGTGCACATCCTGGCCACACAGAGATGGGAATGTTGTCCAGGAGCTGCAGGGGTTTGACAGAGCACACTCTGGCCACACAGTGATGGGAATGATGACCAGGTGCTGCTGGGGTTATGCAGAGCACACCCTAGCCACACAGAGATGGGCATGTTGACCAGGAGCTGCAGGGGTTAAACAGATCACACCCTGGCCACACAGAGATGGACATGTTGACCAGGAGCAGCAGGTGGTGTACCGAGCACACACTGGCCACACAGAGATTGGACTGTTGACCAGGAGTTGCAGGGGTTATACAAAGCAAACCCATGCCAAAAAGAGATGAGAATGTTGACCAGGAGCAGTGTTTATACAGAGCAACCCTGGCCACACATAGATGGGAATGTTGACCAGGAGCTGCAGGGGTTATACAGAGCACACCCTGACCAAGCAGAGATGGGAATGTTGACCAGGAGCTGCAGGGGTTATACAGAGCACACACTGGCCACACAGAGATGGGCATGTTGACCAGGAGCTGCAGGGGTTAGACAGAGCACACTCTGGCCACACAATGATGGGATTGTTGACCAGGAGCTGCTGGGGTTATACAGAGCACACACTGGCCACACAGAGATGGGCATGTTGAAAAGGAGCTGCAGGGGTTAGACAGAGCACACACTGGCCACACAGAGATGGGAATGTTGACCAGGAGCTGCAGGTGGTGTACAGAGCACACACTGGCCACTCAGAGATTGGACTGTTGACCAGGAGTTGCAGGGGTTATACAAAGCAAACCCATGCCAAAAAGAGATGAGAATGTTGACCAGCAGCAGTGTTTATACAGAGCAACCCTGGCCACACATAGATGGGAATGTTGACCAGGAGCTGCAGGGGTTATACAGAGCACAGTCTGGCCACACAGACATGGGAATGTTGACCAGGAGCAGGGGTTATATAGAGCACACGCTGGCCACACAGAGGTGGGACTGTTGACCAGGAGCTGCTGGGGTTTTCCAGCGCACACCCTGACCACACAGAGCTGGGAATGTTGACCTGGAGCTGCTGGGGTTATACAGAGCACCCCCTGGCCACACAGAGATGGGAATGTTGACCAGGAGCTGCAGACGTTATACAGAGCACACACTGGCCACACAGAGATGGGAATGTTGACCAGGAGCTGCAGGGGTTATAGAGAGCACACCCTGGCCACACAGAGATGGGAATGTTGACCAGGAGCTGCATGGTTTATACAGTGCACAAAGTGGCCAAACGGTGATGGGAATGTTGACCAGGAGCTGCAGGGGTTAGACAGAGCACACCCTGGCCACACAGAGATGGGCATGTTGACTAGGAGATGCAGGAGTTATACAGAGAACACTCTGGCCACACAGAGATGGGCATGTTGACCAGGGGCTGCAGGGGTTAGACAGAGCACACTCTGGCCACACAGCGATGGGAATGTTGACCTGGAGCTGCTGTGGTTAAACAGAGCACACTCTGGCCATACAGAGATGGGACTGTTGACCAGGAGTTGCAGGCGTTATACAGAGCACACCCTGACCACACAGTGATGGGAATGTTGACCAGGAGCTGCAGGGGTTATACAGAGCACACACTGGCCACACAGAGATGGGAATGTTGACCAGGAGCTGCAGGGGGTGTACAGAGCACACACTGGCCACACAGAGATGGGACTGTTGACCAGAAGTTGCAGAGGTTATACAGAGCACACCCTGGCCACAAAGAGATGGGAATGTTGACCAGGAGCAGTGTTTATACAGAGCAACCCTGGCCACACATAGATGGGAATGTTGACCAGGAGCTGCAGGGGTTATACAGAGCACACTTTGGCCACACAGACATGGGAATGTTGACCAGGAGCAGGGGTTATATGGAGCACACACTGGCCACACAGAGGTGGGACTGTTGACCAGGAGCTGCTGGGGTTTTCCAGTGCACACACTGACCACACAGAGCTGGGAATGTTGACCAGGAGCTGCTGGGGTTATACAGAGCACATTCTGACGACACAGAGATGGGAATAATGACCAGGAGCTGCAGACGTTATACAGAGCACACACTGGTCACACAGAGATGGGAATGTTGACCAGGAGCTACAGGGGTTATAGAGAGGGCAGCACGGTAGCCTTCTGGATAGCACAAATGCTTCACAGCTCCAGGGCCCAGGTTCGATTCCGGCTTGGGTCACTGTCTGTGCGGAGTCTGCACTACCTCCCCGTGTGTGCGTGGGTTTCCTCCGGGTGCTCCGGTTTCCTCCCACAGTCCAAAGATGGGCGGGTTAGGTGGATTGGCCATGCTAAATTGCCCATAGTGTCCAAAATTGCCCTTAGTGTAAGGTGGGGTTACTGGGTTATGGGGATAGGGTGGAGGTGTGGACCTTGTGTAGGGTGCTCTTTCCAAGAGCCGGTGCAGACTCGATGGACCGAATGGCCTCCTTCTGCACAGTAAATTCTATGAAAGCTATGATAGAGCACACCCTGGCCACACAGAGATGGGAATGTTGACCAGGAGCTGCAGGGGTTATACAGTGCACATCGTGGCCAAACAATGATGGGAATGTTGACCAGGACCTGCAGGGGTTTGACAGAGCACACCCTGGCCACACAGAGATGGACAAGTTGACCAGGAGCTGCAGGAGTTATAAAGAGCACACACTGTCCACACAGAGATGGGAATGTTGACCAGAAGTTGCAGGGGTTATACAGAGCACACCCAGACCACACAGAGATGGGAATGTTGACCAGGAGCTCCAGGGGTTATACAGAGCACACCATGGACACACAGAGATGGGCATGTTGACCAGGGGCTGCAGGGATTAGACAGAGCACACTCTGGCCATACAGAGATGGGAGTGTTGAACAGGAGTTGCAGGGGTTATACAGAGCACACCCTGACCACACATAGATGGGAATGTTGACCAGGAGCTGCAGTGGTTATACAGAGCAGACCCTGGCCACACAGAGGTGGGCATGTTGACCAGGAGCTGCTGGGTTTATACAGAGCACACCCTGGCCACACAGAGGTGGGCATGTTGACCAGGAGCTGCTGGGTTTATACAGAGCACACACTGGCCACACAGAGATGGGACTGTTGACCAGGAGTTGCAGGGGTTATACAGAGCACACCCTGACCACACAGAGATGGGAATGTTGACCAGGAGCTGCAGGGGTTATACAGAGCACACACTGGCCACACAGAGATGGGCATGTTGACCAGGAGCTGCAGGGGTTAGATAGAGCACACTCTGGCCACACAGTGATGGGAATGTTGACCAGGAGCTGCTGGGGTTATACAGAGCACAACCTGGCCACACAGAGATGGGCATGTTGACCAGGAGCTGCAGGGGTTAAACAGAGCACTCTCTGGCCATACAGAGATGGGACTATTGACCAGGAGTTGCAGGGGTTATACAGAGCACACCCTGACCACACAGACATGGGACTGTTGACCAGGAGTTACAGGGATTATACAGAGCACACCCTGGCCACACAGAGATGGCAATGTTGACCACGACCTGCAGGGGTTATACAGAGCACACCCTGGCGACACAGATATGGGACTGTTGACCAGGAGCTGCTGGGTTTATACAGAGCACACCCTGGCCACACAGAGATGGGAACGTTGACCAGGAGCTGCAGCGATTATACAGAGCACAACCTGGCCACACAGTGGTGGGAATATTGACCAGGAGCTGCAGGGGTTATACAGAGCACACCCTGGCCACACAGAGATGGGAATCTTGATCAGGAGCTGCACGGGTGAGACAGAGCACACTCTGGCCACATAGAGATGGGAATGTTAACCAGGAGCATGGTTTATATGGAGCACACCCTGGCCAAGCAGTGATGGGACTGTTGATCAGGAGCCACTGGGGTTATACAGAGCACTCCCTGGCCACACACAGATGGGAATGTCGAACAGGAGCTGCAGGGGTTATACAGAGCACACCCTGGACACACAGAGATGGGAATGTTGACCAGGAGCTGCTGGGGTTATACAGAGCACACCCTGGCCACACACAGATGGGACTGTTGACCAGGAGTTGCAGGGGTTATACAGAGCACACCCTCGCCACAAAGAGATGGGAATGTTGACCAGGAGCAGTGTTTATACAGAGCAACCCTGGCGAAACATAGATGGAAATGTTGCCCAGGAGCTGCAGGAGTTATACAGAGACCACACTGGCCACACAGAGATGGGACTGTTGACCAGGAGTTGCAGGGGTTATACAGAGATCATCCTGGCCACAAAGAGATGGGAATGTTGACAGGAGCAGTGTTTATACAGAGCAACCCTAGCCACACATAGATGGGAATGTTGACCAGGAGCTGCAGGGGCCATACAGAGCACACTCTGGCCACACAGACATGGGAATGTTGACCAGGAGCAGGGGTTATATAGAGCACACGCTGGCCACACAGAGATGGGACTGTTGACCAGGAGCTGCTGGGGTTTTCCAGTGCACACCCTGACCACACATAACTGGGAATGTTGACCAGGAGCTGTTGGGGTTATACAGAGCACACTCTGGCCACACAGAGATGGGAATGTTGACCAGGAGCTGCCGGGGTTATACAGAGCACACCCTGGACACACAGAGATGGGAATGTTGACCAGGAGCTGCTGGGATTAGACAGAGCACATCGTGGCCACACAGAGATGGGACTGTTGACCAGGAGTTGCAGTAATTATACAGAGCACACCCTGTCCACACAGAAATGGGCATGTTGAACAGGAGCTGCAGGAGTTATACAGAGCACACTCTGGCCACACTGAGATGGGAATGTTGACCAGGAGCTGATGGGCTTAGACAGAGCACATTGTGGCCACACAGTGATGGGAATGTTCATCAGGAGCTGCTGGGGTTATACAGAGCACACCCTGGCCACACACAGATGGGAATGTCGAACAGGAGCTGCAGGGGTTATACAGAGCAAACCCTGGCCACACAGAGATAGTAATGTTGACCAGGAGCAGCGTTTAGACAGAGCACACCCTGGACACAAAGAGATGGGAATTTGGACCAGGAGCTGCCGGGGTTAGACAGACCACACCCTGGCCACACAGAGATGGGAATGTTGACCAGGAGCTGCAGAAGTTATACAGAGCACACACTGGCCACACAGAGATGGGAATTTTGACCAGGAGCTTCAGGGGGTATATAGAGCACACACTGGCCACACAGAGATGGGACTGTTGACCATGATTTGCAGGGGTTATACAGAGCACACCCTGGCCACAAAGAGATGGGAATGTTGACCAGGAGCAGTGTTTATACAGAGCAACCCTGGCCACACGTAGATGGGAATGTTGTCCAGGAGCTGCAGGGGTTATACAGAGCACACTCTGGCCACACACAGATGGGAATGTTGACCAGAAGTTGCAGGGTTTATACAGAGCACACCCAGACCACACAGAGATGGGAATGTTGACCAGGAGCTCCAGGGGTTATACAGAGCACACCCTGGACACACAGAGATGGGCATGTTGACCAGGGGCTGCAGGGGTTAGGCAGAGCACACTCTGGCCATACAGAGATGGGAGTGCTGAACAGGAGTTGCAGGGGTTATATAGAGCACACCCTGACCACACATAGATGGGAATGTTGACCAGGAGCTGCAGTGGTTATACAGAGCAGACCCTGGCCACACAGAGGTGGGCATGTTGACCAGGAGCTGCTGGGTTTATACAGAGCACACCCTTGCCACACAGAGGTGGGCATGTTGACCAGGAGCTGCTGGGTTTATACAGAGCACACACTGGCCACACAGTGATGGGACCGTTGACCAGGAGATGCAGGGGTTATACAGAGCACACCCTGACCACACAGAGATGGGAATGTTGACCAGGAGCTGCAGGGGTTATACAGAGCACACACTGGCCACACAGAGATGGGCATGTTGACCAGGAGCTGCAGGGGTTAGATAGAGCACACTCTGGCCACACAGTGATGGGAATGTTGACCAGGAGCTGCTGGGGTTAACAGAGCACAACCTGGCCACACAGAGATGGGCATGTTGACCAGGAGCTGCAGGGGTTAAACAGAGCACTCTCTGGCCATACAGAGATGGGACTATTGACCAGGAGTTGCAGGGGTTATACAGAGCACACCCTGCCCACACAGACATGGGACTGTTGACCAGGAGCTCCAGGGGTTATACAGAGCACACCCTGGACACACAGAGATGGGCATGTTGACCAGGGGCTGCAGGGGTTAGACAGAGCACACTCTGGCCATACAGAGATGGGAGTGCTGAACAGGAGTTGCAGGGGTTATATAGAGCACACCCTGACCACACATAGATGGGAATGTTGACCAGGAGCTGCAGTGGTTATACAGAGCAGACCCTGGCCACACAGAGGTGGGCATGTTGACCAGGAGCTGCTGGGTTTATACAGAGCACACCCTTGCCACACAGAGGTGGGCATGTTGACCAGGAGCTGCTGGGTTTATACAGAGCACACACTGGCCACACAGTGATGGGACCGTTGACCAGGAGTTGCAGGGGTTATACAGAGCACACCCTGACCACACAGAGATGGGAATGTTGACCAGGAGCTGCAGGGGTTATACAGAGCACACACTGGCCACACAGAGATGGGCATGTTGACCAGGAGCTGCAGGGGTTAGATAGAGCACACTCTGGCCACACAGTGATGGGAATGTTGACCAGGAGCTGCTGGGGTTAACAGAGCACAACCTGGCCACACAGAGATGGGCATGTTGACCAGGAGCTGCAGGGGTTAAACAGAGCACTCTCTGGCCATACAGAGATGGGACTATTGACCAGGAGTTGCAGGGGTTATACAGAGCACACCCTGCCCACACAGACATGGGACTGTTGACCAGGAGTTACAGGGATTATACAGAGCACACCCTGGCCACACAGAGGTTGCAATGTTGACCAGGACCTGCAGGGGTTATACAGAGCACACCCTGGCGACACAGATATGGGACTGTTGACCAGGAGCTGCTGGGTTTATACAGAGCACACCCTGGCCACACCGAGATGGGAATGTTGACCAGGAGCTGCAGCGATTATACAGAGCACAACCTGGCCACACAGTGATGGGAATATTGACCAGGAGCTGCAGGGGTTATACAGAGCACACCCTGGCCACACAGAGATGGGAATCTTGATCAGGAGCTGCACGGGTGAGACAGAGCACACTCTGACCACATAGAGATGGGAATGTTAACCAGGAGCATGGTTTATATAGAGCACACCCTGGCCAAGCAGTGATGGGACTGTTGATCAGGAGCCACTGGGGTTATACAGAGCACTCCCTGGCCACACACAGATGGGAATGTCGAACAGGAGCTGCAGGGGTTATACAGAGCACACCCTGGACACACAGAGATGGGAATGTTGACCAGGAGCTGCTGGGGTTATACAGAGCACACCCTGGCCACACACAGATGGGACTGTTGACCAGGTGTTGCAGGGGTTATACAGAGCACACCCTCGCCACAAAGAGATGGGAATGTTGACCAGGAGCAGTGTTTATACAGAGCAACCCTGGCGACACATAGATGGAAATGTTGACCAGGAGCTGCAGGGGGTATACAGATCACACACTGGCCACACAGAGATGGGAATGTTGACCAGGAGCTGCAGGGGTTATACAGAGCAAACTCTGGCCACACGGAGATGGGAATGTTGACCAGGAGCTGCAGGGGTTATAGAGAGCACACCCTGGCCACACAGAGATGGGAATGTTGACCAGGAACTGCAGGGGTTCTACAGTGCACATCGTGGCCAAAAAATGATGGGAATGTTGACCAGGAGCTGGAGGGTTATACAGAGCAGACACTGGCCACACAGAGATGGGACTGTTGACCAGGATTTGCAGGGGTTATACAGAGCACACCCTGGCCACAAAGAGATGGGAATGTTGACCAGGAGCAGTGTTTATACAGAGTAACCCTGGCCACACATAGATGGGAATGTTGACCAGGAGCTGCAGGGGTTATACAGAGCACACCCTGGCCACACAGAGCTGGGAATATTGACCAGGAGCTGCTGGGGTTATACAGAGTACACTCTGACCACACAGAGATGGGAATGTTGACCAGGAGCTGCACGACTTATACAGAGCACCCCCTGGCCACACAGAGATGGGAATATTGACCAGGAGCTGGTGGGGTTATGAAGAGCACATCCTGGCCAAACAGAGATGGGACTGTTGACCAGGAGCTGCAGGGGGAATACAGAGCACACACTGGCCACACAGAGATGGGACTGTTGACCAGGAGCTGCAGGGGTTATAGAGAGCACACCCTGGCCACAAAGAGATGGGAATGTTGACCAGGAGCAGTGTTTATACAGAGCAACCCTGGCCACACAGAGATGGGAATGTTGACCAGGAGCTGCAGGGGTTATACAGAGTACACTATGACCTCACAGAAATGGGAATGTTGACCAGGAGCTGCACGACTTATACAGAGCACCCCCTGGCCACACAGAGATGGGAATGTTGACCAGGCGCTGCAGGGGTTATACAGAGCACACCCTGTCCACACAGAGATGGGAATGTTGACTAGGAGCTGCAGGGGTTATACAGTGCACATCCTGACCAAACAGAGATGCGACTATTGACTAGGAGCTGCAGGGGTTATACAGTGCACATCCTGGCCAAACAGAGATGGGACTGTTGACCAGGAGCTGCAGTGGGAATACAGAGCACACACTGGCCGCACAGAGATGGGCATGTTGACCAGGAGCTGCAGTGGTTAAACAGAGCACACTCTGGCCATACAGAGATGGGACTGTTGAACAGGAGTTACAGGGGTTATACAGAGCACACCCTGACCACACATAGATGGGAATGTTGACCAGGAGCTGCAGTGGTTATACAGAGCACACCCTGGCCACACAGAGGTGGGCATGTTGTCCAGGAGCTGCATGGGTTTTCAGAGCACACACTGGTCATACAGAGATGGGACTGTTGACCAGGAGTTGCAGGGGTTATACAGAGCACACCCTGGCCAAACAGAGATGGGAATGTTGACCAGGAGCTGCAGGGGTTATACAGATCACACCCTGGCAACAGAGAGATGGGAATGCAGACCATGAGCTGCAGGGGTTATACAGTGCACACCCTGACCACACACAGAGATGGGAATGTTGACCAGGAGCTGCAGGGGTTATACAGATCACACCCTGGTCACACAGAGATGGGCATGTTGACCAGGGGCTGCATGATTTATACAGAGCACACACTGGCCACACAGAGATGGGACTGTTGACCAGGAGCTGCAGGGGTTATACAGAGCACACACTGGCCACACAGAGATGGACATGTTGACCAGGATCTGCAGGGGTTAGACAGAGCACACTCTGGCCACACAGAGATGGGACTGTTGACGAGGAGTTGCAGGGGTTATACAGAGCACACCCTGACCACACAGAGATGGGAGTGTTGACCAGGAGCTGCAGGAGTTATACAGAGCAGACATTGGCCACTCAGAGATGGGAATGTTGACCAGGAGCTGCAGTGGTTATACAGAGCACACCCTGGCCACACAGAGGTGGGCATGTTGACCAGGAGCTGCATGAGTTTTCAGAGCACACACTGGCCATACAGAGATGGGACTGTTGACCAGAAGTTGCAGGGGTTATACAGAGCACACCCTGGCCACACAGAGATGGGAATGTTGACCAGGAGCTGCAGGGGTTATACAGATCACACCCTGGCAACAGAGAGATGGGAATGCAGACCATGAGCTGCAGGGGTTATACAGTGCACACCCTGACCACACACAGAGATGGGAATGTTGACCAGGAGTGCAGGGGTTATACAGATCGCACCCTGGCCACACAGAGATGGGCATGTTGACCACGAGCTGCATGATTTATACAGAGCACACACTGGCCACACAGAGATGGGACTGTTGACCAGGTGTTGCAGGGGTTATACAGAGCACACCCTGACCACACAGAGATGGGAATGTTGACCAGGAGCTGCAGGGGTTATATAGAGCACACACTGGCCACACAGAGATGGACATGTTGACCAGGATCTGCAGGTGTTAGACAGAGCACACTCTGGCCACACAGTGATGCGAATGTTGACCAGGAGCTGCTGGGGTTATACAGAGCACACCCTGGCCACACAGAGATGGGCATGTTGACCAGGAGCTGCAGGGGTTAGGCAGAGCACACTCTGGCCACACAGAGATGGGACTGTTGACGAGGAGTTGCAGGGGTTATACAGAGCACACCCTGACCACACAGAGATGGGAGTGTTGACCAGGAGCTGCAGTGGTTATACAGAGCACACCCTGGCCATACAGAGGTGGGCATGTTGACCAGGAGCTGCAGGAGTTATACAGAGCACACATTGGCCACACAGAGATGGGACTGTTGACCAGGAGTTGCAGGGGTTATACAGAGCACACCCTGGATACACATATATGGGAATGTTGACCAGGAGCTGCCGGGGTAATACAGAGCTCACCATGGCCACACAGAGATGGGAATGTTGACCAGGAGCTGCCGGGGTAATACAGAGCTCACCATGGCCACAGAGAGATGGGAATGTTGACCAGGGGCTGCTGGGGTTATACAGAGCACACCCTGGCCACACAGTGATGGACATGTTGACCAGGAGCTGCAGGGGTTAGACAAAGCACACTCTGGCCACACAGTGATGGGAATGTTGACCAGGAGCTGCTGGGGTTATAAAGAGCACACCCTGGCATCACAGAGATGGGCATGTTTACCAGGAGCTGCAGGGGTTAGACAGAGCACACTCTGGCCACACAGAGATGGGACTTTTGACGAGGAGTTGCAGTGGTTATACAGAGCACACCCTGGCCACACAGAGGTGGGACTGTTGACCAGGAGCTGCAGGGGTTATACAGATCACACCCTGGCAACACAGAGATGGGAATGCAGACCATGAGCTGCAGGGGTTATACAGAGCACACCCTGACCACACACAGAGATGGGAATGTTGACCAGGAGCTGCAGGGGTTATACAGATCACACCCTGGCCACACAGAGATGGGCATGTTGACCAGGGGCTGTATGATTTATACAGAGCACACACTGGCCACACAGAGATGGGACTGTTGACCGGGAGTTGCAGGGGTTATACAGAGCACACCCTGACCACACAGAGATGGGAATGTTGACCAGGAGCTGCAGGGGTTATACAGAGCACACACTGGCCACGCAGTGATGGACATGTTGACCAGGAGCTGCAGGGGTTAGACAGAGAACACTCTGGCCACAGATTGATGGGAATGTTGACCAGGAGCTGCTCGGGTTATAAAGAGCACACCCTGGCCACACAGAGATGGGCATGTTGACCAGGAGCTGCAAGGGTTAGACAGAGCACACTCTGGCCACTCAGAGATGGGACTGTTGACGAGGAGTTGCAGGGGTTATACAGAGCACACCCTGAACACACAGAGATGGGAGTGTTGACCATGAGCTGCAGTGGTTATACAGAGCACACCCTGGCCATACAAAGGTGGGTATGTTGACCATGAGCTGCAGGAGTTATACAGAGCACACATTGGCCACACAGAGATGGGACTGTTGACCAGGAGCTGCTGGGGTTTTCCAGAGCACACCCTGACCACACAGAGCTGGGAATATTGACCAGGAGCTGCTGGGGTTATACAGAGTACACTCTGACCACACAGAGATGGGAATGTTGACCAGGAGCTGCACGACTTATACAGAGCAGCCCCTGGCCACACAGAGATGGGAATATTGACCAGGAGCTGGTGGGGTTATACAGTGCACATCCTGGCCAAACAGAGATGGGAATGTTGACTAGGAGCTGCAGGGGTTATACACTGCACATCCTGGCCAAACAGAGATGGGACTGTTGACCAGGAGCTGCAGGGGGAATACAGAGCACACACTGGCCACACAGAGATGGGACTGTTGACCAGGAGCTGCAG
This sequence comes from Scyliorhinus torazame, assembly GCF_047496885.1. Lineage (NCBI taxonomy): Eukaryota > Metazoa > Chordata > Chondrichthyes > Carcharhiniformes > Scyliorhinidae > Scyliorhinus > Scyliorhinus torazame. The sequence continues at coordinate 28,456 of NW_027308501.1, read as the reverse complement.
GGGTTATACAGAGCACACCCTGGCCACAAAGAGATGGGAATGTTGACCAGGAGCAGTGTTTATACAGAGCAACCCTGGCCACACAGAGATGGGAATGTAGACCAGGAACTGCTGGGGTTATACAGAGTACACTATGACCACACAGAGATGGGAATGTTGACCAGGAGCTGCACGACTTATACAGAGCACCCCCTGGCCACACAGAGATGGGAATGTTGACCAGGCGCTGCAGGGGTTATACAGAGCACACCCTGTCCACACAGAGATGGGAATGTTGACTAGGAGCTGCAGGGGTTATACAGTGCACATCCTGACCAAACAGAGATGCGACTATTGACTAGGAGCTGCAGGGGTTATACAGTGCACATCCTGGCCAAACAGAGATGGGACTGTTGACCAGGAGCTGCAGTGGGAATACAGAGCACACACTGGCCGCACAGAGATGGGCATGTTGACCAGGAGCTGCAGTGGTTAAACAGAGCACACTCTGGCCATACAGAGATGGGACTGTTGAACAGGAGTTACAGGGGTTATACAGAGCACACCCTGACCACACATAGATGGGAATGTTGACCAGGAGCTGCAGTGGTTATACAGAGCACACCCTTGCCACACAGAGGTGGGCATGTTGACCAGGAGCTGCATGAGTTTTCAGAGCACACACTGGTCATACAGAGATGGGATTGTTGACCTGGAGTTGCAGGGGTTATACAGAGCACACCCTGGCCAAACAGAGATGGGAATGTTGACCAGGAGCTGCAGGGGTTATACAGATCACACCCTGGCAACAGAGAGATGGGAATGCAGACCATGAGCTGCAGGGGTTATACAGTGCACACCCTGACCACACACAGAGATGGGAATGTTGACCAGGAGCTGCAGGGGTTATACAGATCACACCCTGGTCACACAGAGATGGGCATGTTGACCAGGAGCTGCATGATTTATACAGAGCACACACTGGCCACACAGAGATGGGACTGTTGACCAGGTGTTGCAGGGGTTATACAGAGCACACCCTGACCACACAGAGATGGGAATGTTGACCAGGAGCTGCAGGGGTTATACAGAGCACACACTGGCCACACAGAGATGGACATGTTGACCACGATCTGCAGGGGTTAGACAGAGCACACTCTGGCCACACAGTGATGGGAATGTTGACCAGGAGCTGCTGGGGTTATACAGAGCACACCCTGGCCACACAGAGATGGGCATGTTGACCAGGAGCTGCAGGGGTTAGACAGAGCACACTCTGGCCACACAGAGATGGGATTGTTGACGAGGAGTTGCAGGGGTTATACAGAGCACACCCTGACCACACAGAGATGGGAGTGTTGACCAGGAGCTGCAAGGGTTATACAGAGCACACCCTGGCCATACAGAGGTGGGCATGTTGACCAGGAGCTGCAGGAGTTATACAGAGCACACATTGGCCACACAGAGATGGGACTGTTGACCAGGAGTTGCAGGGGTTATACAGAGCACACCCTGGATACACAGATATGGGAATGTTGACCAGGAGCTGCCGGAGTAATACAGAGCTCACCATGGCCACACAGAGATGGGAATGTTGACCAGGAGCTGCCGGGGTAATACAGAGCTCACCATGGCCACACAGAGATGGGAATGTTGACCAGGGGCTGCTGGGGTTATACAGAGCGCACAATGGCCACACATAGTTGGGACTGTTGACCAGGAGTTGCAGGTGTTATACAGAGCACACTTTGGTCACACAGTGATGGACATGTTGACCAGGAGCTGCAGGGGTTAGACAGAGCACACTCTGGCCACACAGTGATGGGAATGTTGACCAGGAGCTGCTGGGGTTATAAAGAGCACACCCTGGCATCACAGAGATGGGCATGTTTACCAGGAGCTGCAGGGGTTAGACAGAGCACACTCTGGCCACACAGAGATGGGACTGTTGACGAGGAGTTGCAGTGGTTATACAGAGCACACCCTGGCCACACAGAGGTGGGACTGTTGACCAGGAGCTGCAGGGGTTATACAGATCACACCCTGGCAACACAGAGATGGGAATGCAGACCATGAGCTGCAGGGGTTATACAGAGCACACCCTGACCACACACAGAGATGGGAATGTTGACCAGGAGCTGCAGGGGTTATACAGATCACACCCTGGCCACACAGAGATGGGCATGTTGACCAGGGGCTGCATGATTTATACAGAGCACACACTGGCCACACAGAGATGGGACTGTTGACCAGGAGTTGCAGGGGTTATACAGATCACACCCTGGCCACACAGAGATGGGCATGTTGACCAGGGGCTGCATGATTTATACAGAGCACACACTGGCCACACAGAGATGGGAATGTTGACCGGGAGTTGCAGGGGTTATACAGAGCACACCCTGTCCACACAGAGATGGGAATGTTGACCAGGAGCTGCAGGGGTTATACAGAGCACACACTGGCCACGCAGTGATGGACATGTTGACCAGGAGCTGCAGGGGTTAGACAGAGCACACTCTGGCCACAGAGTGATGGGAATGTTGACCAGGAACTGCTGGGGTTATAAAGAGCACACCCTGGCCACACAGAGATGGGCATGTTGACCAGGAGCTTCAAGGGTTAGACAGAGCACACTCTGGCCACACAGAGATGGGACTGTTGACGAGGAGTTGCAGGGGTTATACAGAGCACACCCTGAACACACAGAGATGGGAGTGTTGACCAGGAGCTGCAGTGGTTATACAGAGCACACCCTGGCCATACAAAGGTGGGTATGTTGACCATGAGCTGCAGGAGTTATACAGAGCACACATTGGCCACACAGAGATGGGACTGTTGACCAGGAGTTGCAGGGGTTAGACAGAGCACACCCTGGCCACACAGATATGGGAATGTTGACCAGGAGCTGCCGGGGTAATACAGAGCTCACCATGGCCACACAGAGATGGAATGTTGACCAGGGGCTGCTGGGGTTATACGGAGCGCACACTGGCCACACATAGTTGGGACTGTTGACCAGGAGTTGCAGGTGTTATACAGTGCACACCCTGGCCACACAGATAAGGGAAAGTTGACCAGGAGCAGTGTTTATACAGATCAACCCTGGCCACACAGAGATGGGAATGTTGACCAGGAGCTGCAGGGGTATATAGAGCACACTTTGGCCACACAGACATGGGAATGTTGACCAGCAGCTGCCGGGGTTATACAGAGCACACCCTGGCCACACAGAGATGGGAATGTTGACCAGGAGCTGCAGGGGTTATACAGAGCACACCCTGCTCACACAGAGATGGGAATGTTGATCAGGAGCTCCACGACTTATACAGAGCACACCCTGGCCACACAGAGATGAGAATGTTGACCAGGAACTGCAGGGGTTATACAGAGCAAACTCTGGCCACACAGAGATGGGAATGTTGACCAGGAGATGTAGGGGTTATAGAGAGCACACACTGGCCACACAGAGATGGGACTGTTGACCAGGATTTGCAGGGGTTATACAGAGCACACCCTGGCCACAAAGAGATGGGAATGTTGACCAGGAGCAGTGTTTATACAGAGTAACCCTGGCCACACATAGATGGGAATGTTGACCAGGAGCTGCAGGGGTTATACAGAGCACACTCTGGCCACACAGACATGGGAATGTTGACCAGTAGCAGGGGTCTTATAGAGCACACACTGGCCACACAGAGATGGGACTGTTGACCAGGAGCTGCTGGGGTTTTCCAGAGCACACCCTGACCACACAGAGCTGGGAATATTGACCAGGAGCTGCTGGGGTTATACAGAGTACACTCTGACCACACAGAGATGGGAATGTTGACCAGGAGCTGCACGACTTATACAGAGCACCCCCTGGCCACACAGAGATGGGAATGTTGACCAGGAGCTGCAGGGGTTATACAGAGCACACCCTGTCCACACAGAGATGGGAATGTTGACTAGGAGCTGCAGGGGTTATACAGTGCACATCCTGGCCAAACAGAGATGGGAATGTTGACTAGGAGCTGCAGGGGTTATACAGTGCACATCCTGGCCAAACAGAGATGGGACTGTTGACCAGGAGCTGCAGGGGGAATACAGAGCACACACTGGCCACACAGAGATGGGACTGTTGACCAGGAGCTGCTGGGGTTATAGAGAGCACACCCTGGCCACAAAGAGATGGGAATGTTGACCAGGAGCAGTGTTTATACAGAGCAACCCTGGCCACACAGAGATGGGAATGTTGACCAGGAGCTGCTGGGGTTATACAGAGTATACTATGACCACACAGAGATGGGAATGTTGACCAGGAGCTGCACGACTTATACAGAGCACCCCCTGGCCACACAGAGATGGGAATGTTGACCAGGAGCTGCAGGGGTTATACAGAGCACACCCTGTCAACACAGAGATGGGAATGTTGACTAGGAGCTGCAGGGGTTATACAGTGCACATCCTGACCAAACAGAGATGCGACTATTGACTAGGAGCTGCAGGGGTTATACAGTGCACATCCTGGCCAAACAGAGATGGGACTGTTTACCAGGAGCTGCAGGGGGAATACAGAGCACACACTGGCCGCACAGAGATGGGCATGTTGACCAGGAGCTGCAGTGGTTAAACAGAGCACACTCTGGCCATACAGAGATGGGAATGTTGAACAGGAGTTACAGGGGTTATACAGAGCACACCCTGACCACACATAGATGGGAATGTTGACCAGGAGCTGCAGTGGTTATACAGAGCACACCCTGGCCACAAAAATGTGGGCATGTTGACCAGGAGCTGCATGAGTTTTCAGAGCACACACTGGCCATACAGAGATGGGAATGTTGACCAGGAGTTGCAGGGGTTATACAGAGCACACCCTGGCCACACAGAGATGGGAATGTTGACCAGGAGCTGCAGGGGTTATACAGATCACACCCTGGCAACAGAGAGATGGGAATGCAGACCATGAGCTGCAGGGGTTATACAGTGCCCACCCTGACCACACACAGAGATGGGAATGTTGACCAGGAGCTGCAGGGGTTATACAGTTCACACCCTGGCCACACAGAGATGGGCATGTTGACCAGGAGCTGCATGATTTATACAGAGCACACACTGGCCACACAGAGATGGGACTGTTGACCAGGAGTTGCAGGGGTTATACAGAGCACACCCTGACCACACAGAGATGGGAATGTTGACCAGGAGCTGCAGGGGTTATACAGAGCACACACTGGCCACACAGAGATGGACATGTTGACCAGGATCTGCAGGGGTTAGACAGAGCACACTCTGGCCACACAGTGATGGGAATGTTGACCAGGAGCTGCTGGGGTTATACGGAGCACACCCTGGCCACACAGAGATGGACATGTTGACCAGGATCTGCAGGGGTTAGACAGAGCACACTCTGGCCACACAGTGATGGGAATGTTGACCAGGAGCTGCTGGGGGTATACAGAGCACACCCTGGCCACTCAGAGATGGGCATGTTGACCAGGAGCTGCAGGGGTTATACAAAGCACACCCTGACCACACAGAGATGGGAATGTTGACCAGGAGCTGCAGGGGTTATACAGAGCAACCCTGGCCACACAGAGATGGGAATGTTGACCAGGAGCTGCAGGGGTTAGACAGAGCACACTCTGGCCACACAGAGATGGGACTGTTGACGAGGAGTTGCAGGGGTTATACAGAGCACACCCTGACCACACAGAGATGGGAGTGTTGACCAGGAGCTGCAGTGGTTATACAGAGCACACCCTGGCCATACAGAGGTGGGCATGTTGACCAGGAGCTGCAGGAGTTATACAGAGCACACATTGGCCACACAGAGATGGGACTGTTGACCAGGAGTTGCAGGGGTTATACAGAGCACACCCTGGCTACTCAGATATGGGAATGTTGACCAGGAGCTGCCGGGGTAATACAGAGCTCACCATGGCCACACAGAGATGGAATGTTGACCAGGGGCTGCTGGGGTTATACGGAGCACACCCTGCTCACACAGAGATGGGAATGATGATCAGGAGCTGCACGACTTATACAGAGCACACCCTGGCCACACAGAGATGGGAATGTTGACCAGGAGCAGTGTTTATACAGAGCAACCCTGGCCACAAAGAGATGGGAATGTTGACCAGGAGCTGCTGGGGTTATACAGAATACACTATGACCACACAGAGATGGGAATGTTGACCAGGAGCTGCACGACTTATACAGAGCACCCTCTGGCCACACAGAGATGGGAATGTTGACTAGGAGCTGCAGGGGTTATACAGTGCACATCCTGACCAAACAGAGATGCGACTATTGACTAGGAGCTGCAGGGGTTATACAGTGCACATCCTGGCCAAACAGAGATGGGACTGCTGACCAGGAGCAGCAGGGGGAATACAGAGCACACACTGGCCGCACAGAGATGGGCATGTTGACCAGGAGCTGCAGTGGTTAAACAGAGCACACTCTGGCCATACAGAGATGGGAATGTTGAACAGGAGTTACAGGGGTTATACAGAGCACACCCTGACCACACATAGATGGGAATGTTGACCAGGAGCTGCAGTGGTTATACAGAGCACACCCTGGCCACACAGAGGTGGGCATGTTGACCAGGAGCTGCATGAGTTTTCAGAGCACACACTGGCCATACAGAGATGGGAATGTTGACCAGGAGTTGCAGGGGTTATACAGAGCACACCCTGGCCACACAGAGATGGGAATGTTGACCAGGAGCTGCAGGGGTTATACAGATCACACCCTGGCAACAGAGAGATGGGAATGCAGACCATGAGCTGCAGGGGTTATACAGTGCCCACCCTGACCACACACAGAGATGGGAATGTTGACCAGGAGCTGCAGGGGTTATACAGTTCACACCCTGGCCACACAGAGATGGGCATGTTGACCAGGAGCTGCATGATTTATACAGAGCACACACTGGCCACACAGAGATGGGACTGTTGACCAGGAGTTGCAGGGGTTATACAGAGCACACCCTGACCACACAGAGATGGGAATGTTGACCAGGAGCTGCAGGGGTTATACAGAGCACACACTGGCCACACAGAGATGGACATGTTGACCAGGATCTGCAGGGGTTAGACAGAGCACACTCTGGCCACACAGTGATGGGAATGTTGACCAGGAGCTGCTGGGGTTATACGGAGCACACCCTGGCCACACAGAGATGGACATGTTGACCAGGATCTGCAGGGGTTAGACAGAGCACACTCTGGCCACACAGTGATGGGAATGTTGACCAGGAGCTGCTGGGGGTATACAGAGCACACCCTGGCCACACAGAGATGGGCATGTTGACCAGGAGCTGCAGGGGTTATACAAAGCACACCCTGACCACACAGAGATGGGAATGTTGACCAGGAGCTGCAGGGGTTATACAGAGCAACCCTGGCCACACAGAGATGGGAATGTTGACCAGGAGCTGCAGGGGTTAGACAGAGCACACTCTGGCCACACAGAGATGGGACTGTTGACGAGGAGTTGCAGGGGTTATACAGAGCACACCCTGACCACACAGAGATGGGAGTGTTGACCAGGAGCTGCAGTGGTTATACAGAGCACACCCTGGCCATACAGAGGTGGGCATGTTGACCAGGAGCTGCAGGAGTTATACAGAGCACACATTGGCCACACAGAGATGGGACTGTTGACCAGGAGTTGCAGGGGTTATACAGAGCACACCCTGGCTACTCAGATATGGGAATGTTGACCAGGAGCTGCCGGGGTAATACAGAGCTCACCATGGCCACACGGAGATGGAATGTTGACCAGGGGCTGCTGGGGTTATACGGAGCACACCCTGCTCACACAGAGATGGGAATGTTGATCAGGAGCTGGACGACTTATACAGAGCACACCCTGGCCACACAGAGATGGGAATGTTGACCAGGAGCAGTGTTTATACAGAGCAACCCTGGCCACAAAGAGATGGGAATGTTGACCAGGAGCTGCTGGGGTTATACAGAATACACTATGACCACACAGAGATGGGAATGTTGACCAGGAGCTGCAGGGGTTATACAGAGCACACTCTGTCCACACAGAGATGTGAATGTTGACTAGGAGCTGCAGGGGTTATACAGTGCACATCCTGACCAAACAGAGATGGGAATAATGACTAGGAGCTGCAGGGGTATACAGTGCACATCCTGGCCAAACAGAGATGGGACTGTTGACCAGGAGCTGCAGGGGGAATACAGAGCACACACTGGCCGCACAGAGATGGGCATGTTGACCAGGAGCTGCAGGGGTTAAACAGAGCACACTCTGGCCATACAGGGATGGGACTGTTGAACAGGAGTTACAGGGGTGATACAGAGCACTCCCTGACCACACATAGATGGGAATGTTGACCAGGAGCTGCAGTGGTTATACAGAGCACACCCTGGCCACACAGAGGTGGGCATGTTTACCAGGAGTTGCATGGGTTTTCAGAGCACACACTGGCCATACAGAGATGGGACTTTGACCAGGAGTTGCAGGGGTTATACAGAGCACACCCTGGCCACACCGAGATGGGAATGTTGACCAGGAGCTGCAGGGGTTATACAGATCACACCCTGGCAACAGAGAGATGTGAATGCAGACCATGAGCTGCAGGGGTTATACAGTGCACACCCTGACCACGCACAGAGATGGGAATGTTGACCAGGAGCTGCAGGGGTTATACAGATCACACCCTGGCCACACAGAGATGGGCATGTTGACCAGGAGCTGCATGATTTATACAGAGCACACAATGGCCACACAGAGATGGGACTGTTGACCAGGAGTTGCAGGGGTTATACAGAGCACACCCTGACCACACAGAGATGGGAATGTTGACCAGGAGCTGCAGGGGTTATACAGAGCACACACTGGCCACACAGAGATGGACATGTTGACCAGGATCTGCAGGGATTAGACAGAGCACACTCTGGCCACACCGTGATGGGAATGTTGACCAGGAGCTGCTGGGGTTATACAGAGCCCACCCTGGCCACACAGACATGGGCATGTTGACCAGGAGCTGCAGGGGTTAGACAGAGCACACTCTGGCCACACAGAGATGGGACTGTTGACGAGGAGTTGCAGGGGTTATACAGAGCACACCCTGACCACACAGAGATGGGAGTGTTGACCAGGAGCTGCAGTGGTTATACAGAGCACACCCTGGCCATACAGAGGTGGGCATGTTGACCAGAAGCTGCAGGAGTTATACAGAGCACACATTGGCCACACAGAGATGGGACTGTTGACCAGGAGTTGCAGGGGTAATACAGAGCACACCCTGGCTACTCAGATATGGGACTGTTGACCAGGAGTTGCAGGGGTAATACAGAGCACACCATGGCCACACAGAGATGGAATGTTGACCAGGGGCTGCTGGGGTTATACGGAGCACACCCTGTTCACACAGAGATGGGAATGTTGATCAGGAGCTGCACGACTTATACAGAGCACACCCTGGCCACACAGAGATGGGAATGTTGACCAGGAGCAGTGTTTATACAGAGCAACCCTGGCCACAAAGAGATGGGAATGTTGACCAGGAGCTGCTGGGGTTATACAGAGTACACTATGACCACACAGAGATGGGAATGTTGACCAGGAGCTGCACGACTTATACAGAGCACCCTCTGGCCACACAGAGATGGGAATGTTGACCAGGAGCTGCAGGGGTTATACAGAGCACACTCTGTCCACACAGAGATGTGAATGTTGACTAGGAGCTGCAGGGGTTATACAGTGCACATCCTGACCAAACAGAGATGGGAATAATGACTAGGAGCTGCAGGGGTTACACAGTGCACATCCTGGCCAAACAGAGATGGGACTGTTGACCAGGAGCTGCAGGGGGAATACAGAGCACACACTGGCCATACAGAGATGGGACTGTTGAACAGGAGTTACAGGGGTTATACAGAGCACTCCCTGACCACACATAGATGGGAATGTTGACCAGGAGCTGCAGTGGTTATACAGAGCACACCCTGGCCACACAGAGGTGGGCATGTTGACGAGGATTTGCATGGGTTTTCAGAGCACACACTGGCCATACAGAGATGGGACTTTGACCAGGAGTTGCAGGGGTTATACAGAGCACACCCTGGCCACACCGAGATGGGAATGTTGACCAGGAGCTGCAGGGGTTATACAGATCACACCCTGGCAACAGAGAGATGGGAATGCAGACCATGAGCTGCAGGGGTTATACAGTGCACACCCTGACCACGCACAGAGATGGGAATGTTGACCAGGAGCTGCAGGGGTTATACAGATCACATCCTGGCCACATAGAGATGGGCATGTTGACCAGGAGCTGCATGATTTATACAGAGCACACACTGGACACACAGAGATGGGACTGTTGACCAGGAGTTGCAGGGGTTATACAGAGCACACCCTGACCACACAGAGATGGGAATGTTGACCAGGAGCTGCAGGGGTTATACAGAGCACACACTGGCCACAGAGAGATGGACATGTTAACCAGGATCTGCAGGGATTAGACAGAGCACACTCTGGCCACACAGTGATGGGAATGTTGACCAGGAGCTGCTGGGGTTATACAGAGCCCACCCTGGCCACACAGAGATGGGCATGTTGACCAGGAGCTGCAGGGGTTAGACAGAGCACACTCTGGCCACACAGAGATGGGACTGTTGACGAGGAGTTGCAGGGGTTATACAGAGCACACCCTGACCACACAGAGATGGGAGTGTTGATCAGGAGCTGCAGTGGTTATACAGAGCACAACCTGGCCATACAGAGGTGGGCATGTTGACCAGGAGCTGCAGGCGTTATACACAGCACACATTGGCCACATAGAGATGGGACTGTTGACCAGGAGTTGCAGGGGTTATACAGAGCACACCCTGGATACACAGATATGGGAATGTTGACCAGGAGCTGCCGGGGTAATACAGAGCTCACCATGGCCACACAGAGATGGGAATGTTGACCAGGGGCTGCTGGGGTTATACAGAGCGCACAATGGCCACACATAGTTGGGACTGTTGACCAGGAGTTGCAGGGGTTATACAGTGCACACCCCGGCCACACAGATAAGGGAAAGTTGACCAGGAGCAGTGTTTATACAGAGCAACCCTGGCCACACAGAGATGGGAATGATGACCAGGAGCTGCAGGGGTTATACAGAGCACACTTTGGCCACACAGTGATGGACTTGTTGACCAGGAGCTGCAGGGGTTAGACAGAGCACACTCTGGCCACACAGTGATGGGAATGTTGACCAGGAGCTGCTGGGGTTATAAAGAGCACACCCTGGCCACACAGAGATGGGCATGTAGACCAGGAGCTGCAGGGGTTAGACAGAGCACACTCTGGCCACACATAGTTGGGACTGTTGACCACGAGTTGCAGGTGTTATACAGTGCACACCCTGGCCACACAGATAAGGGAAAGTTGACCAGGAGCAGTGTTTATACCGAGCAACCCTGGCCACGCAGAGATGGGAATGTTGACCAGGAGCTGCAGGGGTTATACAGAGCACACTTTGGCCACACAGACATGGGAATGTTGACCAGCAGCTGCCGGGGTTATACAGAGCACACCCTGGCCACACAGAGATGGGAATGTTGACCAGGAGCTGCAGGGGTTATACAGAGCACACCCTGCTCACACAGAGATGGGAATGTTGATCAGGAGCTGCACAACGTATACAGAGCACACCCTGGCCACACAGAGATGGGAATGTTGACCAGGAGCTGCAGGGGTTATACAGAGCACACTCTGGCCACACAGAGATGGGAATGTTGACCAGGAGCTGCAGGGGTTATAGAGAGCACACCCTGGCCACACAGAGATGGGAATGTTGACCAGGAACTGCAGGGGTACTACAGTGCACATCGTGGCCAAACAATGATGGGAATGTTGACCAGGAGCTGGAGGGGGTATACAGAGCACACACTGGCCACAAAGAGATGGGAATGTTGACCAGGAGCAGTGTTTATACAGAGTAACCCTGGCCACGCATAGATGGGAATGTTGACCAGGAGCTGCAGGGGTTATACAGAGCACACTCTGGCCACACAGACATGGGAATGTTGACCATGAGCAGGGGTCTTATAGAGCACACACTGGCCACACAGAGATGGGACTGTTGACCAGGAGCTGCTGGGGGTTTCCAGAGCACACCCTGACCACACAGAGCTGGGAATATTGACCAGGAGCTGCTGGGGTTATACAGAGTATACTCTGACCGCACAGAGATGGGAATGTTGACCAGGAGCTGCACGACTTATACAGAGCACCCCCTGGCCACACAGAGATGGGAATGTTGACCAGGAGCTGCAGGGGTTATACAGAGCACACCCTGTCCACACAGAGATGGGAATGTTGACTAGGAGCTGCAGGGGTTAGACAGAGCACACTCTGGCCACACAGAGATGGGACTGTTGACCAGGATTTGCAGGTGTTATACAGTGCACACACTGGCCACACAGATAAGGGAAAGTTGACCAGGAGCAGTGTTTATACAGAGCAACCCTGGCCACACAGAGATGGGAATGTTGACCAGGAGATGCAGGGGTGAAACAGAGCACACTTTGGCCACACAGACATGGGAATGTTGACCAGCAGCTGCCGGGGTTATACAGAGCACACCCTGGCCACACAGACATGGGAATGTTGACCAGCAGCTGCCGGGGTTATACAGAGCACACCCTGGCCACACAGAGATGGGAATGTTGACCAGGAGCTGCAGGGGTTATACAGAGCACACCCTGCTCTCACAGAGATGGGAATGTTGATCAGGAGCTGCACGACTTATACAGAGCACACCCTGGCCACACAGAGATGGGAATGTTGACCAGGAGCTGCAGGGGTTATAGAGAGCACACCCTGGCCACACAGAGATGGGAATGTTGACCAGGAGCTGCAGGGTTTCTACAGTGCACATCGTGGCCAAACAATGATGGGAATGTTGACCAGGAGCTGAAGGGGGTATACAGAGCACACACTGGCCACACAGAGATGGGACTGTTGACCAGGATTTGCAGTGGTTATACAGAGCACACCCTGGCCACAAAGAGATGGGAATGTTGACCAGGAGCAGTGTTTATACAGAGTAAACCTGGCCACACATAGATGGGAATGTTGACCAGGAGCTGCAGGGGTTATACAGTGAACACTCTGGCCACACAGACATGGGAATGTTGACCAGGAGCAGGGGTCTTATCGAGCACACACTGGCCACACTGAGATGGGACTGTTGACCAGGAGCTGCTGGGGTTTTCCAGAGCACACCCTGACCGCACAGACCTGGGAATATTGACCAGGAGCTGCAGGAGTTATACAGAGCACACACTGGCCACACAGAGATGGACATGTTGACCAGGAGCTGCAGGCGTTAGACAGAGCACACTCTGGCCACACAGTGATGGGAATGTTGACCAGGAGCTGCTGGGGTTATACAGAGCACACCCTGGCCACACAGAGATTGGCATGTTGACCAGGAGCTGCAGGGGTTAGGCAGAGCACACTCTGGCCACACAGAGATGGGGCTTTTGACGAGGGGTTGCAGGGGTTATACAGAGCACACCCTGACCACACAGAGATGGGAGTGTTGACCAGGAGCTGCAGTGATTATACAGAGCACACCCGCCATACAGAGTTGGGCATGTTGACCAGGAGCTGCAGGAGTTATACAGAGCACACATTGGCCACACAGAGATGGGACTGTTGACCAGGAGTTGCAGGGGTTATACAGAGCACACCCTGGGTACACAGATATGGGCATGTTGACCAGGAGCTGCCGGGGTAATACAGAGCTCACCATGGCCACACAGAGATGGCAATGTTGACCAGGGGCTGCTGGGGTTATACAGAGCGCACAATGGCCACACAGAGATGGGACTTTTGACGAGGGGTTGCAGGGGTTATACAGAGCACACCCTGACCACACAGAGATGGGAGTGTTGACCAGGAGCTGCAGTGGTTATACAGAGCACACCCGCCATACAGAGGTGGGCATGTTGATCAGGAGCTGCAGGAGTTATACAGAGCACACATTGGCCACACAGAGATGGGACTGTTGACCAGGAGTTGCAGGGGTTATACAGAGCACACCCTGGGTACACAGATATGGGCATGTTGACCAGGAGCTGCCGGGGTAATACAGAGCTCACCATGGCCACACAGAGATGGCAATGTTGACCAGGGGCTGCTGGGGTTATACAGAGCGCACAATGGCCACACATAGTTGGGACTGTTGACCAGGAGTTGCAGGGGTTATACAGTGCACACCCTGGCCACACAGATAAGGGAAAGTTGACCAGGAGCAGTGTTTATACAGAGCAACCCTGGCCACAAAGAGATGGGAATGTTGACCAGGAGCTGCAGGGGTGATACAGAGCACACTTTGGCCACACAGACATGGGAATGTTGACCAGCAGCTGCCGGGGTTATACAGAGCACACCCTGGCCACACAGAGTTGGGAATGTTGACCAGGAGCTGCAGGGGTTATACAGAGCACACCCTGCTCACACAGAGATGGGAATGTTGATCAGGAGCTGCACGACTTATACAGAGCACAGCCTGGCCACACAGAGATGGGAATGTTGACCAGGAGCTGCAGGGGTTATACAGAGCACACTCTGGCCACACAGTGATGGGAATGTTGACCAGGAGCTGCAGGGGTTATAGAGAGCACACCCTTGCCACACAGAGATGGGAATGTCGACCAGGAGCTGCAGGGGTTCTACAGTGCACATCGTGGCCAAACAATGATGGGAATGTTGACCAGGAGCTGGAGGGGGTATACAGAGCGCACACTGGCCACACAGAGATGGGACTGTTGACCAGGAGCTGCAGGGGTTATACAGAGCACACTCTGGCCACACAGACATGGGAATGTTGACCAGTAGCAGGGGTCTTATAGAGCACACACTGGCGACACAGAGATGGGACTGTTGACCAGGAGCTGCTGGGGTTTTTCAGAGCACACCATGACCACACAGAGCTGGGAATATTGACTAGGAGCTGCTGGGGTTATACAGAGTACACTCTGACCACACAGAGATGGGAATGTTGACCAGGAGCTGCACGACTTATTCAGAGCACCCCCTGGCCACACACAGATGGGAATGTGGACCAGGAGCTGCAGGGGTTATACAGAGCACACCCTGTCCACACAGAGATGGGAATGTTGACTAGGAGCTGCAGGGGTTATACAGTGCACATCCTGGCCAAACAGATTTGGGAATGTTGACTAGGAGCTGCAGGGGTTATACAGAGCACACACTGGCCACACAGAGATGGGACAGTTGACCAGGAGCTGCTGGGGTTTTCCAGTGTACACCCTGACCACACAGAGCTGGGAATGTTGATCAGGAGCTGCAGAGGTTATACAGAGCACACCCTGGCCACACACAGATGGGCATGTTGACCAGGAGATGCAGGGGTTATACAGAGCACACCCTGTACACACAGAGATGGGAATGTTGACCAGGAGCTGCAGGGGTTAGACAGTGCACATCCTGGCCACACAGAGATGAGAATGTTGACCAGGAGCTGCAGGGGTTAGACAGAGCACACTCTGGCCACACAGTGATGGGAATGGTGACCAGGAGCTGCAGGGGGAAGACCGAGCACACACTGGCCACACAGAGATGGGCATGTTGACCAGGAGCTGCAGGGGTTAAACAGAGCACACTCTGGGCATACAGAGATGGGACTGTTGAACAGGAGTTACAGGGGTTTACAGAGCACACCCTGACCACACATAGATGGGAAATTTGACCAGCAGCTGCAGTGGTTATACAGAGCACACCTTGGCCACACAGAGGTGGGCATGTTGACCAGGAGCTGCATGAGTTTTCAGAGCACACACTGGCCATGCAGAGATGGGACTGTTGACCAGGAGTTGCAGGGGTTATACAGAGCACACCCTGGCCACACAGAGATGGGAATGCAGACCATGAGCTGCAGGGGATTTACAGAGCACACCCTGGCCACACAGAGATGGGAATGTTGACCAGGAGCTGCAGGGGTTAGACAGAGCACATCCTGGCCACACAGAGATGGGAATGTTGACCAGGAGCTGCAGGAGTTATACAGATCACACCCTGGCAACACAGAGATGGGAATGCAGACCATGAGCTGCAGGGGTTATACAGTGCACACCCTGGCCACACAGAGATGGGAATGTTGACCAGGAGTTGCAGGGGTTATACAGAGCACACCCTGACCGCACACAGAGATGGGAATGTTGACCAGGAGCTGCAGGGGTTATACAGATCACACCCTGGCCACACAGAGATGGGCATGTTGACCAGGAGCTGCATGATTTATACAGAGCACACACTGGCCACACAGAGATGGGACTGTTGACCAGGAGTTGCAGGGGTTATACAGAGCACACCCTGGCCACACAGAGATGGGAATGCAGACCATGAGCTGCAGGGGTTATACAGAGCACACCCTGGCCACACAGAGATGGGAATGTTGACCAGGAGCTGCAGGGGTTAGACAGAGCACACCCTGGCCACACAGAGATGGGAATGTTGACCAGGAGCTGCAGGAGTTATACAGATCACACCCTGGCAACACAGAGATGGGAATGCAGACCATGAGCTGCAGGGGTTATACAGTGCACACCCTGGCCACACAGAGATGGGAATGTTGACCAGGAGTTGCAGGGGTTATACAGAGCACACCCTGACCGCACACAGAGATGGGTATGTTGACCAGGAGCTGCAGGGGTTATACAGATCACACCCTGGCCACACAGAGATGGGCATGTTGACCAGGAGCTGCATGATTTATACAGAGCACACACTGGCCACACAGAGATGGGACTGTTGACCAGGAGTTGCAGGGGTTATACAGAGCACACCCTGACCACACAGAGATCGGAATGTTGACCAGGAGCTGCAGGGGTTATACAGAGCACACACTGGCCACACAGAGATGGACATGTTGACCAGGATCTGCAGGGGTTAGACAGAGCACACTCTGGCCACACAGTGATGGGAATGTTGACCAGGAGCTGGTGGGGTTATACAGAGCACACCCTGGCCACACAGACATGGGCATGTTGACCAGGAGCTGCAGGGGTTAGACAGAGCACACTCTGGCCACACAGAGATGGGACTGTTGACGAGTAGTTGCAGGGGTTATACAGAGCACACCCTGACCACACAGAGATCTGAGTGTTGACCAGGAGCTGCAGTGGTTATACAGAGCACACCCTGGCCATGCAGAGGTGGGCATGTTGACCAGGAGCTGCAGGAGTTATACAGAGCACACATTGGCCACACACAGATGGGACTGTTGACCAGGAGTTGCAGGGGTTATACAGAGCACACCCTGGATACACAGATATGGGAATGTTGACCAGGAGCTGCCGGGGTAATACAGAGCTCACCATGGCCACACAGAGATGGCAATGTTGACCAGGGGCTGCTGGGGTTATACAGAGCGCACAATGGCCACACATAGTTGGGACTGTTGACCAGGAGTTGCAGGGGTTATACAGTACACACCCTGGCCACACAGATAAGGGAAAGTTGACCAGGAGCAGTGTTTATACAGAGCAACCCTGGCCACAAAGAGATGGGAATGTTGACCAGGAGCTGCAGGAGTGATACAGAGCACACTTTGGCCACACAGACATGGGAATGTTGACCAGCAGCTGCCGGGGTTATACAGAGCACACCCTGGCCACACAGAGATGGGAATGTTGACCAGGAGCTGCAGGGGCTATACAGAGCACACCCTGCTCACACAGAGATGGGAATGTTGATCAGGAGCTGCACGACATATACAGAGCACAGCCTGGCCACACAGAGATGGGAATGTTGACCAGGAGCTGCAGGGGTTATACAGAGCACACTCTGGCCACACAGTGATGGGAATGTTGACCAGGAGCTGCAGGGGTTATAGAGAGCACACCCTGGCCACACAGAGATGGGAATGTTGACCAGGAGCTGCAGGGGTTCTACAGTGCACATCGTGGCCAAACAATGATGGGAATGTTGACCAGGAGCTGGAGGGGGTATACAGAGCGCACACTGGCCACACAGAGATGGGACTGTTGACCAGGATTTGCAGGGGTTATACAGAGCACACCCTGGCCACAAAGAGATGGGAATGTTGACCAGGAGCAGTGTTTATACAGCGTAACCCTGGCCACACATAGATGGGAATGTTGACCAGGAGCTGCAGGGGTTATACAGAGCACACTCTGGCCACACAGACATGGGAATGTTGACCAGTAGCAGGGGTCTTATAGAGCACACACTGGCCACACAGAGATGGGACTGTTGACCAGGAGCTGCTGGGGTTTTTCAGAGCACACCCTGACCACACAGAGCAGGGAATATTGACTAGGAGCTGCTGGGGTTATACAGAGTACACTCTGACCACACAGAGATGGGAATGTTGACCAGGAGCTGCACGACTTATTCAGAGCACCCCCTGGCCACACAGAGATGGGAATGTTGACCAGGAGCTGCAGGGGTTATACAGAGCACACCCTGTCCACACAGAGATGGGAATGTTGACTAGGAGCTGCAGGGGTTATACAGTGCACATCCTGGCCAAACAGATTTGGGAATGTTGACTAGGAGCTGCAGGGGTTATACAGAGCACACACTGGCCACACAGAGATGGGACTGTTGACCAGGAGCTGCTGGGGTTTTCCAGTGTACACCCTGACCACACAGAGATGGGAATGTTGATCAGGAGCTGCAGAGGTTATACAGAGCACACCCTGGCCACACAGAGATGGGCATGTTGACCAGGAGCTGCAGGGGTTAAACAGAGCACCCTCTGGGCATACAGAGATGGGACTGTTGAACAGGAGTTACAGGGGTTATACAGAGCACACCCTGACCACACATAGATGGGAATGTTGACCAGCAGCTGCAGTGGTTATACAGAGCACACCTTGGCCACACAGAGGTGGGCATGTTGACCAGGAGCTGCATGAGTTTTCAGAGCACACACTGGCCATGCAGAGATGGGACTGTTGACCAGGAGTTGCAGGGGTTATACAGAGCACACCCTGGCCACACAGAGATGGGAATGCAGACCATGAGCTGCAGGGGTTATACAGTGCACACCCTGGCCACACAGAGATGGGAATGTTGACCAGGAGTTGCAGGGGTTATACAGAGCACACCCTGACCGCACACAGAGATGGGAATGTTGACCAGGAGCTGCAGGGGTTATACAGCTCACACCCTGGCCACACAGAGATGGGCATGTTGACCAGGAGCTGCATGATTTATACAGAGCACACACTGGCCACACAGAGGTGGGACTGTTGACCAGGAGTTGCAGGGGTTATACAGAGCACACCCTGGCCACACAGAGATGCGAATGCAGACCATGAGCTGCAGGGGTTGTACAGAGCACACCCTGGCCACACAGAGATGGGAATGTTGACCAGGAGCTGCAGGGGTTAGACAGAGCACACCCTGGCCACACAGAGATGGGAATGTTGACCAGGAGCTGCAGGAGTTATACAGATCACACCCTGGCAACACAGAGATGGGAATGCAGACCATGAGCTGCAGGGGTTATACAGTGCACACCCTGGCCACACAGAGATGGGAATGTTGACCAGGAGTTGCAGGGGTTATACAGAACACACCCTGACCGCACACAGAGATGGGAATGTTGACCAGGAGCTGCAGGGGTTATACAGATCACACCCTGGCCACACAGAGATGGGCATGTTGACCAGGAGCTGCATGATTTATACAGAGCACACACTGGCCACACAGAGATGGGACTGTTGACCAGGAGTTGCAGGGGTTATACAGAGCACACCCTGACCACACAGAGATCGGAATGTTGACCAGGAGCTGCAGGGGTTATACAGAGCACACACTGGCCACACAGAGATGGACATGTTGACCAGGATCTGCAGGGGTTAGACAGAGCACACTCTGGCCACACAGTGATGGGAATGTTGACCAGGAGCTGCTGGGGTTATACAGAGCACACCCTGGCCACACAGACATGGGCATGTTGACCAGGAGCTGCAGGGGTTAGACAGAGCACACTCTGGCCACACAGAGATGGGACTGTTGACGAGTAGTTGCAGAGGTTATACAGAGCACACCCTGACCACACAGAGATCTGAGTGTTGACCAGGAGCTGCAGTGGTTATACAGAGCACACCCTGGCCATGCAGAGGTGGGCATGTTGACCAGGAGCTGCAGGAGTTATACAGAGCACACATTGGCCACACACAGATGGGACTGTTGACCAGGAGTTGCAGGGGTTATACAGCGCACACCCTGGATACACAGATATGGGAATGTTGACCAGGAGCTGCCGGGGTAATACAGAGCTCACCATGGCCACACAGAGATGGGAATGTTGACCAGGGGCTGCTGGGGTTATACAGAGCGCACAATGGCCACACATAGTTGGGACTGTTGACCAGGAGTTGCAGGTGTTATACAGTGCACACACTGGCTGACGAATGTGATATAAAATAGTTACTTTAGAGTTACTAGTTAATGTAATGTAGAAATAAGCCACTTTGATTCTTGCATTTAGGGACAAAGGAATTTGAGACCGCATGGAAAAAGCAGGAAGAGGTGTGTCTATGAGAGTGATGCTGCATCGATAGGGGCCAGAGAAAGGGATTGGAAGTGAGCCAATCAGAATAGATCGAACAGGTCAGGGGGGACATAGGCTGACCTATGTCCGTCGAGTATGTGAAACTTGATACCATTTGAATTGATTTTGCAGAGATCCCTTTGTCTTTTCGTTCAGTCGTTTTCTGGGATGTAAGAGGCTGGATGTCTTTTACGTTTCTGTAAGATGATTCAAGCTTGCAAGCTAAATAAATAACTTCTGTTTACGTGCGAATCCGTCTCAACTTTTATTGAAGCCAGACTGACAGAGAAAGAAATTTGGAGATCTACATGGCCACACAGATAAGGGAAAGTTGACCAGGAGCAGTGTTTATACGGAGCAACCCTGGCCACACAGAGATGGGAATGTTGACCAGGAGCTGCCGGGGTTATACAGAGCACACCCTGGCCACACAGAGATGGGAATGTTGACCAGGAGCTGCAGGGGTTACACAGAGCACACCCTGCTCTCACAAAAATGGGAATGTTGATCAGGAGCTGCACGACTTATACAGAGCACACCCTGGCCACACAGAGATGGGAATGTTGACCAGGAGCAGTGTTTATACAGAGTAACCCTGGCCACACATAGATGGGAATGTTGACCAGGAGCTGCAGGGGTTATACAGTGAACACTCTGGCCACACAGACATGGGAATGTTGACCAGGAGCAGGGACCTTATAGAGCACACACTGGCCACACTGAGATGGGACTGTTGACCAGGAGCTGCTGGGGTTTTCCAGAGCACACCCTGACCACACAGTGATCGGAATGTTGACCAGGAGCTGCTGGGGTTATACAGAGCACACCCTGGCCACACAGAGATGGGAATGTTGACCAGGAGCTGCTGGGGTTATACAGAGCACACCCTGGCCACACAGAGTTGGGCATGTTGACCAGGAGCTGCAGTGGTTATACAGAGCACACCCTGACCACACAGAGATGGGAGAGTTGACCAGGAGCTGCAGTGGTTATACAGAACACACCCTGGCCATACAGAGGTGGGCATGTTGACCAGGAGCTGCAGGAGTTATACAGAGCACACATTGGCCACACAGAGATGGGACTGTTGACCAGGAGTTGCAGGGGTTATACAGAGCACACCCTGGCTACACAGATATGGGCATGTTGACCAGGAGCTGCAGGGGTTATAGAGAGCACACCCTGGCCACACAGAGATGGGAATGTTGACCAGGAGCTGCAGGGGTTCTACAGTGCACACCCTGCCACACAGATAAGGGAAAGTTGACCAGGAACAGTGTTTATACAGAGCAACCCTGGCCACAAAGAGATGGGAATGTTGACCAGGAGCTGCAGGGGTGATACAGAGCACACGTTGGCCACACAGACATGGGAATGTTGACCAGCAGCTGCCGGGGTTATACAGAGCACACCCTGGCCACACAGAGATGGGAATGTTGACCAGGAGCTGCAGGGGTTATACAGAGCACACCCTGCTCACACAGAGATGGGAATGTTGATCAGGAGCTGCACGACTTATGCAGAGCACAGCCTGGCCACACAGAGATGGGAATGTTGACCAGGAGCTGCAGGGGTTATACAGAGCACACTCTGGCCACACAGAGATGGGAATGTTGACCAGGAGCTGCAGGGGTTATAGAGAGCACACCCTGGCCACACAGAGATGGGAATGTTGACCAGGAGCTGCAGGGGTTCTACAGTGCACATCGTGGCCAAACAATGTTGGGAATGTTGCCCAGGAGCTGGAGGGGGTATACAGAGCGCACACTGGCCACACAGAGATGGGACTGTTGACCAGGATTTGCAGGGGTTATACAGAGCACACCCTGGCCACAAAGAGATGTGAATGTTGACCAGGAGCAGTGTTTATACAGAGTAACCCTGGCCACACATAGATGGGAATGTTGACCAGGAGCTGCTGGGGTTATACAGAGCACACCCTGGCCACACAGAGATGGGCATGTTGACCAGGAGCTGCAGGGGTTATACAGAGCACACTCTGGCCACACAGACATGGGAATGCTGACCAGTAGCAGGGGTCTTATAGAGCACCCCCTGGCCACACAGAGATGGGAATGTTGACCAGGAGCTGCAGGGGTTATACAGAGCACACACTGGCCACACAGAGATGGACATGTTGACCAGGAGCTGCAGGGGTTAGACAGAGCACACTCTGGCCACACAGTGATGGGAATGTTGACCAGGAGCTGCTGGGGTTATACAGAGCACACCCTGGCCACACAGAGATGGGCATGTTGACCAGGAGCTGCAGTGGTTATACAGAGCACACCCTGACCACACAGAGATGGGAGAGTTGACCAGGAGCTGCAGTGGTTATACAGAGCACACCCTGGCCATACAGAGGTGGGCATGTTGACCAGGAGCTGCAGGAGTTATACAGAGCACACATTGGCCACACAGAGATGGGACTGTTGACCAGGAGTTGCAGGGGTTATACAGAGCACACCCTGGCTACACAGATATGGGCATGTTGACCAGGAGCTGCAGGGGTTATAGAGAGCACACCCTGGCCACACAGAGATGGGAATGTTGACCAGTAGCTGTAGGGGTTCTACAGTGCACACCCTGGCCACACAGATAAGGGAAAGTTGACCAGGAGCAGTGTTTATACAGAGCAACCCTGGCCACAAAGAGATGGGAATGTTGACCAGGAGCTGCAGGGGTGATACAGAGCACACTTTGGCCACACAGACATGGGAATGTTGACCAGCAGCTGCCGGGGTTATACAGAGCACACCCTGGCCACACAGAGATGGGAATGTTGACCAGGATCTGCAGGGGTTATACAGAGCACACCCTGCTCACACAGAGATGGGAATGTTGATCAGGAGCTGCACGACTTATACAGAGCACAGCCTGGCCACACAGAGATGGGAATGTTGACCAGGAGCTGCAGGGGTTATACAGAGCACACTCTGGCCACACAGAGATGGGAATGTTGACCAGGAGCTGCAGGGGTTATAGAGAGCACACCCTGGCCGCACAGAGATGGGAATGTTGACCAGGAGCTGCAGGGGTTCTACAGTGCACATCGTGGCCAAACAATGATGGGAATGTTGCCCAGGAGCTGGAGGGGGTATACAGAGCGCACACTGGCCACACAGAGATGGGACTGTTGACCAGGATTTGCAGGGGTTATACAGAGCACACCCTGGCCACAAAGAGATGGGAATGTTGACCAGGAGCAGTGTTTATACAGAGTAACCCTGGCCACACATAGATGGGAATGTTGACCAGGAGCTGCTGGGGTTATACAGAGCACACCCTGGCCACACAGAGATGGGCATGTTGACCAGGAGCTGCAGGGGTTATACAGAGCACACTCTGGCCACACAGACATGGGAATGCTGACCAGTAGCAGGGGTCTTATAGAGCACCCCTGGCCACACAGAGATGGGAATGTTGACCAGGAGCTGCAGGGGTTATACAGAGCACACCCTGTCCACACAGAGATGGGAATGTTGACTAGGAGCTGCAGGGGTTATACACTGCACATCCTGGCCAAACAGATTTGGGAATGTTGACTAGGAGCTGCAGCGGTTATATAGAGCACACTCTGGCCACACAGACATGGGAATGTTGACCAGGAGCAGGGGTTATATAGATCACACACTGGCCACACAGAGATGGGACTGTTGACCAGGAGCTGCTGGGGTTTTCCAGTGTACACCCTGACCACACAGAGCTGGGAATGTTGATCAGGAGCTGCAGAGGTTATACAGAGCACACCCTGGCCACACAGAGATGGGAATGTTGACCAGGAGCTGCAGGGGTTATACAGAGCACACCCTGTACACACAGAGATGGGAATGTTGACCAGGAGCTGCAGGGGTTATACAGTGCACATCCTGGCCACACAGAGATGGGAATGTTGACCAGGAGCTGCAGGGGTTAGACAGAGCACACTCTGGCCACACAGTGATGGGAATGGTGACCATGAGCTGCTGGGGTTATACAGAGCATACCCTGGCCACACAGAGATGAGCATGTTGACCAGGAGCTACATGAGTTATACAGAGCATACACTGGCCACACAGTGATGGGAATGTTGACCAGGAGCTGCTGGGGTTATGCAGAGCACACCCTCGCCACACAGAAATGGGCATGTTGACCAGGAGCTGCAGGGGTTAAACAGAGCACACTCTGGCCATACATAGATGGGACTGTTGAACAGGAGTTGCAGGGGTTATACAGAGCACACCCTGACCACACATAGATGGGAATGTTGACCAGGAGCTGCAGTGGTTATACAGAGCACACCATGGCCACACAGAGGTGGGCATGTTGACCAGGAGCTGCATGAGTTTTCACAGCACACACTGGCCATACAGAGATGGGACTGTTGACCATGAGTTGCAGGGGTTATACAGAGCACACCCTGGCCACCCAGAGATGGTAATGCAGACCATGAGCTGCAGCGGTTAGACAGAGCACACTCTGGCCACACAGTGATGGGAATGTTGACCAGGAGCTGCTGGGGTTATACAGAGCACACCCTGGCCACACAGACATGGGCATGTTGACCAGGAGCTGCAGGGGTTACACAGAGCACACTCTGGCCACACAGAGATGAGACTGTTGACGAGGAGTTGCAGGGGTTATTTAGAGCACACCCTGACCACACAGAGATGGGACTGTTGACCAGGAGTTGCAGGGGTTATACGGATCACACCCTGGCCACACAGAGATGGGAATGTTGACCAGGAGCTGCAGGAGTTAAACAGTGCACACCCTGACCACACACAGAGATGGGAATGTTGATCAGGAGCTGCAGGGGTTATACAGATCACACCCTGGCCACATAGAGTTGGGCATGTTGACCAGGAGCTGCATGAGTTTTCAGAGCATACAGTAGCCATACAGAGATGGGACTGTTGACCAGGAGTTGCAGGGGTTATACAGAGCACACCCTGGCCACACAGAGATGGGAATGTTGACCAGGAGCTGCAGGGGTTATACAGATCACACCCTGGCAACACAGAGATGGGAATGCAGACCATGAGCTGCAGGGGTTAAACAGTGCACACCCTGACCACACACAGAGCTGGGAATGTTGAGCAGGATCTGCAGGGGTTATACAGATCACACCCTGGCCACACAGAGTTGGGCATGTTGACCAGGAGCTGCATGATTTATACAGAGCACACACTGGCCACACAGAGATGGGAGAGTTGACCAGGAGCTGCAGTGGTTATACAGAACACACCCTGGCCATACAGAGGTGGGCATGTTGACCAGGAGCTGCAGGAGTTATACAGAGCACACATTGGCCACACACAGATGGGACTGTTGACCAGGAGTTGCAGGGGTTATACAGAGCACACCCTGGATACACAGATATGGGAATGTTGACCAGGAGCTGCCGGGGTAATACAGAGCTCACCATGGCCACACAGAGATGGGAATGTTGACCAGGGGCTGCTGGGGTTATACAGAGCGCACAATGGCCACACATAGTTGGGACTGTTGACCAGGAGTTGCAGGTGTTATACAGTGCACACACTGGCTGACGAATGTGATATAAAATAGTTACTTTAGAGTTACTAGTTAATGTAATGTAGAAATAAGCCACTTTGAATCTTGCATTTAGGGACAAAGGAATTTGAGACCGCATGGAAAAAGCAGGAAGAGGTGTGTCTATGAGAGTGATGCTGCATCGATAGGGGCCAGAGAAAGGGATTGGAAGTGAGCCAATCAGAATAGATCGAACAGGTCAGGGGGGACATAGGCTGACCTATGTCCGTCGAGTATGTGAAACTTGATACCATTTGAATTGATTTTGCAGAGATCCCTTTGTCTTTTCGTTCAGTCGTTTTCTGGGATGTAAGAGGCTGGATGTCTTTTACGTTTCTGTAAGATGATTCAAGCTTGCAAGCTAAATAAATAACTTCTGTTTACGTGCGAATCCGTCTCAACTTTTATTGAAGCCAGACTGACAGAGAAAGAAATTTGGAGATCTACATGGCCACACAGATAAGGGAAAGTTGACCAGGAGCAGTGTTTATACAGAGCAACCCTGGCCACACAGAGATGGGAATGTTGACCAGGAGCTGCCGGGGTTATACAGAGCACACCCTGGCCACACAGAGATGGGAATGTTGACCAGGAGCTGCAGGGGTTACACAGAGCACACCCTGCTCTCACAAAGATGGGAATGTTGATCAGGAGCTGCACGACTTATACAGAGCACACCCTGTCCACACAGAGATGGGAATGTTGACCAGGAGCTGCAGGGGATATAGAGAGCACACCCTGGCCACACAGAGATGGGAATGTTGACCAGGAGCTGCAGGGGTTCTACAGTGCACATCGTGGCCAAACAATGATGGGAATGTTGACGAGGAGCTGAAGGGGGTATACAGAGCACACACTGGCCACACAGAGATGGGACTGTTGACCAGGATTTGCAGGGGTTATACAGAGCACACCCTGGCCACAAAGAGATGGGAATGTTGACCAGGAGCAGTGTTTATACAGAGTAACCCTGGCCACACATAGATGGGAATGTTGACCAGGAGCTGCAGGGGTTATACAGTGAACACTCTGGCCACACAGACATGGGAATGTTGACCAGGAGCAGGGACCTTATAGAGCACACACTGGCCACACTGAGATGGGACTGTTGACCAGGAGCTGCTGGGGTTTTCCAGAGCACACCCTGACCACACAGAGCTGGGAATATTGACCAGGAACTGCAGGGGTTAGACAGAGCACACTCTGGCCACACAGTGATGGGAATGTTGACCAGGAGCTGCTGGGGTTATACAGAGCACACCCTGGCCACACAGAGATGGGCATGTTGACCAGGAGCTGCAGTGGTTATACAGAGCACACCCTGACCACACAGAGATGGGAGAGTTGACCAGGAGCTGCAGTGGTTATACAGAACACACCCTGGCCATACAGAGGTGGGCATGTTGACCAGGAGCTGCAGGAGTTATACAGAGCACACATTGGCCACACAGAGATGGGACTGTTGACCAGGAGTTGCAGGGGTTATACAGAGCACACCCTGGCTACACAGATATGGGCATGTTGACCAGGAGCTGCAGGGGTTATAGAGAGCACACCCTGGCCACACAGAGATGGGAATGTTGACCAGGAGCTGCAGGGGTTCTACAGTGCACACCCTGCCACACAGATAAGGGAAAGTTGACCAGGAGCAGTGTTTATACAGAGCAACCCTGGCCACAAAGAGATGGGAATGTTGACCAGGAGCTGCAGGGGTGATACAGAGCACACTTTGGCCACACAGACATGGGAATGTTGACCAGCAGCTGCCGGGGTTATACAGAGCACACCCTGGCCACACAGAGATGGGAATGTTGACCAGGAGCTGCAGGGGTTATACAGAGCACACCCTGCTCACACAGAGATGGGAATGTTGATCAGGAGCTGCACGACTTATGCAGAGCACAGCCTGGGACACAGAGATGGGAATGTTGACCAGGAGCTGCAGGGGTTATACAGAGCACACTCTGGCCACACAGAGATGGGAATGTTGACCAGGAGCTGCAGGGGTTATAGAGAGCACACCCTGGCCACACAGAGATGGGAATGTTGACCAGGAGCTGCAGGGGTTCTACAGTGCACATCGTGGCCAAACAATGATGGGAATGTTGCCCAGGAGCTGGAGGGGGTATACAGAGCGCACACTGGCCACACAGAGATGGGACTGTTGACCAGGATTTGCAGGGGTTATACAGAGCACACCCTGGCCACAAAGAGATGGGAATGTTGACCAGGAGCAGTGTTTATACAGAGTAACCCTGGCCACACATAGATGGGAATGTTGACCAGGAGCTGCAGGGGTTATACAGAGCACACCCTGGCCACACAGAGATGGGCATGTTGACCAGGAGCTGCAGG